>NW_022984963.1:421144-492317 GCF_010015565.1 Dissoconium aciculare CBS 342.82 | reverse complement strand
CTTCAGCAGTGCAGTGCAGTACGTGGATTTACTTTTCAACGCAGTGTCACAGTACAGTACACGGTGTTCTCGTCGCGTGCGCACAGAAGAAGAGAAGAAGAAGAACAGCAGGGTGTACCACGAAGCGTCATCCGATGACGACGAATTGTGGATGCGAAACAATCCATCTCACTGGACAAATCCCCAAATTGCAGTGTCCTCCAGTCCGCACGAGAGAAGGCCAGGCCCGAACGAACGAGCAAATGCTTGCCGACCATTTGCCTGTGAGTGATGTGTGTCGTCAGGCTCGGCAGGTTAATTTCCAGCCGCGGCTTTGCGGACGCCGACTATGCCCGGTTGGGGTTAACGTATAATCGTCATGCTTGCCGTGATTGGGTGGAGATGTTGGCGGTTGGGGTCACTTGGCCGAAAGTAGTCAACAGGAGAAGAGTACGGGCGGAGGGGGGCTTTCTGTGGTGGATGATCGATGTGGGCGTGTGGGAAACACGAGGATTTGACCTGTTTCCTCTCCCACCATCATCGATAGGAATTCGATTCGGCGGGTGGGCGATCATTCCTTGCATGGGCGCCCCGTACGACCCTCGTCAGTACCACACGCACACAAACACACGCATTTGTGTAGATGCACTGACAAGCACGGGTAAAAGTGGACGCCCGGAAAGTCTATTATGTGATCGTGTGTAGAGGTGTGGGCGCCATTCATGATTCCACTCTCGTTTTCCCCCATACAGGTACAGTAGCCAGTTGCCCTGTGGTGGTGTCTCTCCTCCATTCACGCATCGGCCGCTTCCGTCACCAGCAGCATTCTCGCCATCACTGCTGCGCTGTACGCACCTCTCACCACACTCTCTCATTGTCGGAATCACGCTTCCTTCGCACTACTGGATCCTACTCCTGCTCCTCACCTGCAGTCTTTCGTTACAGTTCCGATACTCGTCTTCGCGACGGTCACCCACATTCGCTCATCTAGGTGAACAGCACTGTCATTGTCACCGACGGCATTCATATCTGGTCGACATTTGAATCCTCGACAGGAGACGCACTGCAAACAGAACCGGAACGACGACCTTCCGACAGCCTGCGTCATGGATGCGTGAAAACCTCCGATAACCTCATCTGGTCCGGACACTGCGAACTCACTTATCTGATTTCGACATCGACAACAGTGGTACCGAGAGTTTCTCGCGTTTCTCACCTCTCGCGGTCGCGAGCGCTGTTTCGACAATGAGGACCTCAGTCTCGCAAATGATGGCCCGCGCGTCTGGGCTCGCCGCGTTACTTCTCTTATCCCCTCTGTCTTGGGTTACGGGTGTCGAAGGCACTCCGGCCAGCATACCTGCACCTAATTTGGATCTGAGCTCGCTGGGCCAGGTCGCCATCGCTGGAGATTTCGACAGCATTTCCGTTTACGCGTTCGATGGTCAAAAAGTGGGCTCTGCTGGGAGCAATGGAAGTGTGTCCTTGTTGACCCGTTCAGCTGGCGGAGCATTTGCGGATCTGGGCTTGGTGGATGCGGACATCATGGCCATGTGCCCTTACGTGAAGCGCGATGGCACCTTTGTCGGCATTGTACTTTGCGGAAATTTCACAAGTGTCGCTGGTGTCCAGGCCAATTCGGCCGCAATCTACAGCCCGAATTCGACGAATCCAGTAAGGTCATTGCCTGGTCTTAGCGGGAGATGCAATTCAGTACTGTGTGACAGCGACTCGTCCACTGTCTACGTTGGTGGTAACTTCATGGGAGGCAATTCGACCAATGCATTGCAGTGGACGGACGACTGGAACAATCTTCCCTTTGCCGGGTTCAATGGACCCATCAATTCGATCACCAAGAACTCCGCAGGTAACATTGTTTTTGGCGGCAATTTTGATGGCCTCGGCAATGTCACCACTCCGAATATTCGCGACCAGCAGCCTGTCAATCTTGGAGGAGGCGCTCTGAGCTCCTCGGGAGCTACAACCACAAGTGGCTTCTCCTCTGCCAGCAACATCGTGTGCAAGACCGCATCGCAAGCCGGAGCTGGCAATACCTGGCTTTTGGCAGACAATACTGCTGGCTGGTGGGAGGGCCAGTTCGGTTTTGGCTTTAACCCGACCAAGCTGCGACTGTACAATGCCAACCAGGATGGACGCGGCGCTAAGACATTCTACTTCGAAGATCTCAACAGTGGCGGAATTCTGAACATGAGTTACGTCGACAGCAATGGCAATGCGAGATCGTGTATCTTGGACTGCCCTCTTCTCAATAACAACAATGCCCAGGACTTCCGCTTCTCACCTGTGGTCGGCATGAACATGTTCAGAATCTACATTACCAGCTGGTACGGCGCCGGTGGTGGCCTCGGCGGCATTGAGTTGTATCAGGACGACATTTACAGCTTTGCTGTCAATGCTTACAATGCACCATCGTGCCTCAACGCGGGAACCGACTCGTCTTCCGTCGTCACACCTGCCAGTGGCACCTGGAACGAGGTTTCTCTCCGTCGCAGCGCTGACTCTGCAGACTCCGGATATCTCTCTGCGAATCTGACTAGTGAATCGCAACTGGGATCGAGCTCGAACATCGTGTTCCATCCTAACATCAAGCAATCCGGAAACTACTCCATCACGGTGTGGACACCCGGATGTCTCCAGGACAACTCGTGCCAGTCTCGTGGACAAGTCAACGTCACTGGTACATTGACATCAAGGGGACCAACATTCGCTTCTACTATCTACCAGACTAACAACTATGCGAAGTACGACCAGGTTTACAATGGTTATGTCGACGCGTCGAGCTCTTTCCGCCCAACTATCACCTTGTCTCCCATTGCAGGGCAGCGTCTTCCGTTGCACGTGGTTGCGCAGAAGGTACGCTTTGAACTGGTTGGTTCTACTGGTGGTCTCAACGGTCTCTTCGAGTACGACCCGAAACAAGCTGTCGTCAGCTCTGACTTTACCAAATCCGCCATCGACATGGCTGGTGCACGCTTGAACCCAGGCGCGTCTGTCCGGTCGGTGATTTCATATCAGGGCTCTACCTTCGCCGCAGGCAGCTTCTCCGCCACCGGTATCTCAAACGTGGTGCGAGTCGAAAACTCTGCTGCTTCCGTCGCCGGAGGCGGTCTCAACGGACCCGTGCTGAACGCTTACCGGAATCCTTCGGACTCCACTGTGTACTATGTCGGTGCTTTCACCTCCACTGCCGACAACTCCGTCGCAGATCTGAACCGTGTCGCTGCATACTCGCTCAGCGACAATAAGTGGTCTTCTCTTGGCGCAGGCGTCAATGGCAACGTGTCATACATCGTTCCGGTCCGCTTGAATGTCTCCACCAATGCTCAAGCAGACTGCCTTGCCCTTTCAGGCAGTTTCTCGTCTGTGAATGCATTCGCAGGCAACGCATCATTTACAGCGTCTGGATTTGCTGTCTGGGTTCCATCAAGAAACAATTGGCTCCACAACATTGCCGATGCCGGCTCGAGCGCCAGCGGTCGACTGACTGCTTACACTCTCTCTAACAGCCAGCCATTCTGGGCTGGTCAAATCGACTTGCAGACACCGGGTCTGAGTGACGTCGTCGAGCTGATCGATTCGGGCTCCTCGTTCCGATCATTTGGCCTCAACCTGAAGCCCGCCAGCTCCTCTTCAAACGCTACCACATCAAGTCTGAGCAAGCGCGCCATCGATCTGAGCAACGGCAACTACTCGGGTGTGTACAAGGGCATGTATGTGAACAACAACAACCTCAAAATTACAGCCTTCGGCGGATCATTCTCAGCAACAGCCAGCAACGGTTCAGTCATTCAGGATCTGGTCTTCATCAACAACACTGGATCCAGTCAAGTCATCACTGGCGTCTCCACGCTCAGCACTGGTTCTATTGTCATGGCGATGGATGTGCAATCGTCAACACTCTTCGCTGGAGGTTCTCTGGGGGGTTCGGTGAATGGTAACAATGTCAATGGACTTGTTGCGTTCGACCTTGCAGCCAACACGTTCACCTCTCCCCAACCACCAGTTCTGGGAGGCGACAATGTCGTTGTCCATGCAATTGCGACTCAACCTTCTGGAGACAATGTCTATGTCGGTGGTCAGTTCAGCGTTGCTGGCTCTTTGCCATGTGCGTCTCTTTGTGTGTACAACATCCAGACCAGGTCATGGAACAGCCCGGGTTTCGGTCTCTCTGGAAACGTCAACGCTATGATTTGGTCCTCTACGACCATGCTGAAGTTTGCTGGAAACCTGACCATTGCTGGCGCGCCCGTCAGTGTCGGCTTATACGACTCCAGCAACCAGACATTCATCGCTCACCCCGGCGCTTCGGTCCTGCCTGGTCCTGTCACTGCTATGTCGTCGGTCATCGGAGACGAATTCTGGGTCTCCGGGATTGCTACCAATAACGGCTCCACTTACATTGCCAAATACAACGGCAACACTTTTGTTATCGCCTCGGGTCTGGGACAGAACTCCGTGGTCCGCAGTCTGCAAGTCATCCCGACCACTGCGTCTCATGATAACACTGCTCTCATCGCAAGCAACGATGTCCTACTCCTCACTGGTACCATCGACGTTCCAAGCTATGGCAACGCCAGCTCAGTGCTCTTCAATGGTACAACCTACACCCCATACCTCATCACAAGCAGCAACGACGGCGGCGCCGGCACAATTGCAGGCGTTTTCGTCAGCGACCCGCGAGGCTTCGGCATCCACTCCAGCCGGAGCTTGGCCCTCGGCCTTGTCGTCCTCATCGGTCTGGCAATCGCCTTGGGTCTCATCTTCCTGCTTGTCCTCATCGGCATCCTGATCGAACGACAGCGGAGGAGAAACGAGGGTTACGTCCCAATGCCCACCAGTCGTGGCGGTCCCAACATTTCACGAATTCCCCCAAGCCATCTTCTTGCCCAGCTAGGCGAGAAGGGTCAGGCCCCAAGACTATGATCTCAGCGCTGCAGAAATGATCTCGTAATTTAATGCTGTCTTGATGTGACCGGAGAAGCACCGGCACCTCACTCAGGACATTTTTTCCTTTTTCCTTTCTCAAGTCACCTCTTCTTTTCTTTTCGTTTCATACCCACGCCTTTTCATGTCCAACGGCTCAATCGGCTGTTTGGGTCTCGCTCATGCTTCCGGTACATCGCGTTCGAAATTCACTTGGGTTTGTCCAGGATTGGTCTACCATTTGTCACTCGTTGGCTAGGGCTTGGATGGACATGGCGAAGAACAAAACTCTTTGCTTGAACTTGTGTAGCAGAACGCAAGCAATCATGTTAGACTGTCGACAGGAAGGAGATGTAGCAGAGGCTTCTCTGGACTCTTTCTCCTTAAAATGTATATAGATCGTGAGCTCCACGGTGAAGCGGAACCTTGTACGTAACGTTGAAACGATACCAGATTATCTACCTTGACTCATCATTCCGAGATCGAAGTATTGTATGGGTGCTTGGTGGAATTACCTTGCTGGTGGAGATGATCATCAGACCCAAGTGGAGGGCTGCAAGTGAATTTTGATACGAGTTGTCAAGCCTGGCGGGTGACAGCGTTTTTAATATCTGCAGCTTTTCATGGGATAGCGCTTTCAATACCTCTGACAAGTGACAGCCCAGGTGCCTTTCCATCACCTTTGCTTTGCACGAGTAACAGCCTTAGTGCTCAATCAAATGTGACTAGATTGACATGTGAGGAAAGAGTGTGCGGTTGTATCACATGAAGAACCTTGGAATGCTTCGGAAGGTTGGCCCACACACTATCACTTCCACGACTTTGAGGTTTTCTAGGTGTCCGCTCCATTCACGTTGGCTCATTCGCGAGTTGTTGCCTACAAGGCCGATATGAGGCATCCTTGCTGCTTGATGTGCGACACTTCGAACAAATGCCATCGGCCGTTCATCAGTCACAACCGACTCGTCTTCAGTGACCGTCTTGAGCCCATCTATCTCATCAACCTTTACATCTTACATCCTTCCTTCACAACTTGACTGATATATCGACATTCATACAATATCTTATGCTCTCGTTCCCAAGGAAATCTGCATGATCAGCAGCGTGATGGTCATGTCAACATGTCAGCCTTCCATCACATCGTCACTCGAGGTCAATGCTGCAATTGCGTCGTGTGCAAGACAATATTTGAAACTTGGATAAGGTTTGATACAGTCATGACTGGCCGATCTAGATCTAGCGACAGTACCACATCAGCAATCATGCTCGAGTTGAAGGACTCCATCGAGAAAGCCTTCGTTGAGCTGCATGGTTTTCATCGACAGGACTACCATCAAACCGATGAAGAGTCTCCACTGCATCGGCGAGTTGCTATTCAGCCACCGTATGATGAGACCAAGGGAGACAACTCGGGTCGTCGACGAAGCAGAAGAGGCGAGTTCGAGGCCATCGTTGATGTGTCGGCCCGACCTCGAATGCTGACCAGCTCATCAGCTGACTCCTTTTCAGAGCCCCTCGACGCACACTCAAGCGCTTCGATCGTGCAAAAGTCGCTTTCCTCGCTACGCGTGACGGAAGTAGCAATAGATCCGAAAGACTTCAACATCAGCCAATACCTAAAGAAGGTTGTAAAGCCTCGACTCAACTCACTCGACCTCCTTCGACAAGAGACAAATGCATTCGCTCCAACATGGCCGCGAGGTAATAGTGACGCAGGCACCACACCTGACAGCAAGGACAGTCCTGCTGTGACTCGTCAGCAATTCATTGTCTGCGATCATTGTCGTTCACACGGACTTAAATGCAACGAGGCGCCGGTCTGCCAAGAGTGTATCCTCCGCGAGATCGCATGTATTCACCACTCCTGTCGACTTAGTGCCAAGTCCCGCAAGGATTGCCTCCGTTCAGTTTGCTATTACGTCCACGAAGACCACATGCCAGACGCGCAAGGTATCCACAACCCTGCCGATCCCGACTGGATCGTGTTGCCAGGTAAGCTTCTGGAGTATGGATCTGCGGGACATGTTGCGCGCATGGCGGGCACCTTCAGCGCTGAAGTCCAGATCGCTCGGGCCATTCAAACACCTTCGCATCAGGCAGATGCTAAACGTCGAATCCTCGAGTGTGTGGAGAAGAATGCCATCGACCTGGAATCAATCGTTATGACATGCACTTGTATTGAGAACGAGCGCCTACTCGAGACTGTGGTCGAGCACCCGCAGGAAACGACGCCTCTGGCCTCGCCGTCCGGGGTTTTCGAAACTACTGCTATGCTCTCACCGCCAGATCTAAGTGCTCACAGGCCGGTACCACCCGCGATGAACGTGGTCTCGCCGCGTGCTGCAACCTTCCGACAGGGTTTCAGTACGCCGTGTACAACTCCCATTGTGTCAGAATTTAGATGGGACAGTCAGTCAAGCTTCGGATCGCCGTCGAGCGCGCGGGTTGGTCATCTACCTGGGCTTGGCCTGGACGACTGCTCGCCGCCCAAGTGGTGAACGCTGCTGCTGTATCATCAGTGTACATGTACGATATCGGAGTACTGGAGTGCAAGTGTGAAAGAATCTGCATTATGCCGTGGATGCAAAAGGGGAGGTACACAATGCTGACTGGACATCTTCGCCGTTGGAATTGTCATCACAAGATTCTGAGCTGCTGTCAAATCATGTCAATTGGTGCAGCATCGTGGATAGGCTCGCACCGAGAAAAGGTTTTAGTTTCGTTTCGTTTCATGTGCCGTGTCAGCGTGAAGCGGAAACCCCATCTATTTCACATTCATCATCCTTGAACCTTGAAGGTTCTTCCACTGGCCGTTTTTCGTTCCTTCTCCTCTGCTTCCGGACGAGCACGCCGCAACACCTGCAAGAAGTCTGCCGTCCTTCGGCGCATACGGCTGTGAATATAAGCCTTGCTGGCCTTGATGTGGTAGTGGAAATAATCACGGAAGGTCTGAATGTGAGAAATGACCTCGTATCGTCGCTGTGGGGTGAGATGACGCGGGAAAAGGACTGCGAACAGATGTCAGAGTTTTGCTCGTGCACAAATCGAGAAAGATGTTCCTCACCGAATGTGATGTATGACATCTCGCCCTTGCCGCTCTTCAGACCTGGGACACCCTGTAACTCCAACGGCGGGTCATTCCGGAACAGAACCTGCGGAGCATTCTGAATCGCCCGTCTCCGCGCATCGGCAAACTCCTGCAGAAAGACCTTTCCGAACACACGATCCGTCTCGTCGGAGAACACCGTGCTGAAAATCACCGTGACCCGATCGTGCGAGGCCTTGATGTAGATCGTCTCTGGATCGCGGTAGTGGATCGCGCGGACCTCTCCTCCCTCGCGGACGCCCTGCGGCGCGCTCTCGCTCGTGTAGTGGCTAGCCTGCTCGTGCAGCACGGCGTACTCGTCGAATGCTTGCTCGAATGGCGCGGCCATGGCGTGGCGCTTCAATAGGCTGATTCGCGAGACCAATTGGTCCTTCTCTTCCTGCTCGGCTGGCAGGTTCTCCAGGTCGACCTGCACGCTGAAATCATATCCTTGCTCCGGCTCCACGATGTACGGACCGTATTCGCGTTGCAGGACGGCTTCGGCGCCATATTTGACAAGCTCGGGCCAGCATTTTATCGCGATGGAGATGAGGATTTGGGTCTTGCTGGTGGGTGTTGAGATGTGGAAGGTGACATTGTCGAAGTCGGAGATGAGCTGGTCGATTGAGGTGGGAGTCGCGCTGGAGAGTGAAGTCAGATACCATTGCGCAGTGGACTGTGCGATCTCTGTGATCTCAGTTGTTGCTCACTCTGCGGCGAAGCGGTCCTTGAGTAGTGACTCAATGAGCACGTTCTGATAATCGAGCAACAACATGTTCGCGGGGTTGTCCGGAGAGGGCGACGAGGGTGATTTTCGATATCAAGTTGATGCGTCGCCCGAATGAGTGCCAGTGATCTTGTCAAACTCTTCGGCGAGCTGTACAACGTTTCGAGTTGCTGAACTTATACTGTCGAGCAATAGACCATACAAGTGCTACCTTCGCGCACATGCTCCGGCGGGTGATGTGGACTGCGGCTCTGGTGTCTGCCCAGGCGCAGTGACGAAGCGATTGTGGGGGCGCTTGTCCTGCACAGCTGCGGAGGAGCCCTAACAGGGCAGCTGGACCTTGATATCATCGCAGGCGCATAAAAAAAGTTGCGCGCCAGAATCTTCTGAAATATTTATCGCGATGGTTCGCTCCTACAGGTACGTAAGGCTTCACAGGTGACCGCTGCATGTATATACTGACGATTGTAGAAAATACGAGGTTTCTCAAACATTTGGCACCGTCTGCACGGCATCGTCAAATTGTGTCTGGGCACCCGACGGTTCAGGTCGAGGCACTGGCGCTGGCAAAGTTTACGTCGGAGCCAATGAAGAAGTATTTTGCTGGGATGTTAAAAAGAGCGAGCTTCTATCTCGATGGCACGATAAAGACAACAGAAGTGAAGTGACTTGTATATCACAATGCAACGTCCAGCCAGATCTATTCGCAGTTGGCCACAATGACGGCTCAATTCGAATATGGGATGCGCTATCCGGCCAGATTGTCGTGAGCTTCAATGGGCATCGTAGCGGCATTACTCATCTACAATTCGATCAGAACGGGACTCGACTTGCGAGTGGAAGCAAAGATACCAACATCATCGTCTGGAACTTGTTATCAGAGGCTGCAGAATTCAGATTGCGCGGGCACAAGGATCAAATCACAGGACTGTCGTTTCTTCGCACACGCAATTTTCAGGTAGATGGAGCTGACGCCGCACTTGACGGGACTCCCGAAGAGAACTATCTGTTGTCTACATCAAAAGACGCGCTGGTCAAAATTTGGGACCTCGTGACGCCGCACTGCATCGAGACACATGTCGCACAAACCAGCGGAGAATGTTGGGCCCTCGGGATGAGCGCCGATGGCGACGGTTGTATCACTGCAGGTAATGACGGCGAACTTAAGATCTGGAATGTCGACCTCGATGCGCTTGCAGAAATCGGTCGTCAAGGCAGCGATGGCAAAAAGCAGGACGTGTTGCAAAGTCGTGGCATCATACAGCGGCAAGGAAAGGACAGGACGATAGGAGTCTCATTTCATACTAAGCAAGACTATATTGCTGTGCATGGATCAGAGAAAGTGGTGGAAATACTGCGGATAAGGACAGCCGAGGAGGTGCACCGACACATGCTTCGCAAGCGGAAAAGGAGACGTGAAAAGGCTGCCGCCGCTGGAGAGACAGTGCAAACTGAGCCTGAAGAGACGCAGGAGGCACCTGAGGTTGGTGATGTCTTTGTACCGTTCGTCATGTTACGGACTAGCGGAAAAGTCAGATCTGTGCAATGGGTGACGACCGGCCCGAAGGCGTCCAAGAATCTTCACATTCTTGCCGGTACCACTAACAACCAGCTCGAAATGTACAGCATCGGGAATCATGCGACGCAGCAGAAGGCTGGCCATAAAGATGCACCGGATTACACTCGGACGCTTGGTGTTGATCTACCAGGGCACCGCGCAGATATTCGCACGTTGGCCCTCTCCTCTGATGATCGTATGTTAGCAAGTGCCTCGGCGGGCGCTCTGAAAATTTGGAATATTCGCACGCAATCATGTCTACGCACGCTCGAATGTGGTCAGGCACTCTGTTCGGCTTTCCTACCTGGTGACCGGATCGTTCTATTGGGAACGAAGTCGGGTGAACTCGAGCTATACGACATCAGCACCAGCACACTGATTGAAAAGATCGAGGCACACGAAGGAGCTATCTGGACGTTGGCTGTGCACCCAGACGGCAAATCTGTCGTTACTGGGTCAGCAGACAAAAGTGCCAAGTTCTGGAAATTTGACGTTGTCGAAGAAGAGGTCCCCGGGACGAGAAGAACTACACAACGACTCAAGCTGACCCAAACACGACAAATGAAGCTTGCCGACGATATCCTCAGTCTATGCTTCTCACCCGATTCAAGATTGATTGCCGCCAGTACGCTCGACAACACCGTCAAAGTGTTCTTCACGGACAGCCTCAAGTTATTTCTCACACTCTACGGGCACAAATTGCCGGTGCTAAACTTGAGTATCAGCTCTGATTCGAAGCTGATCGCTACATGTTCAGCAGACAAGAATGTCAGAATATGGGGTCTCGACTTTGGTGATTGCCATAAAGCGTTCTTTGCACATCAGGACTCCGTCATGCAAGTTGCATTTATCCCGCATCCGATGGAACACGACGAGAAGCATATCATCTTCAGTGCCAGTAAGGACGGTGTCGTGAAAACGTGGGATGGTGACAAGTTCGAGCAGATCCAACGACTCGACAGTCATCACGGAGAGATCTGGGCGATGGCGATTAGTCGCACCGGTGAGACCATTGTCACGGCTTCACATGACAAAAGCATCAGGTCGTGGCAAATCGGCGATGACCTGATCTTTCTCGAGGAAGAACGCGAGCGTGAGATGGAAGCATTACACGAAGCGACTCTGGCAGACACGATGGATCATGATTTCCGTGACGGCGAAGACCAAGATGACGAAGTCGCCGCCGCAAGCAAACAGACCATCGCGACTTTGACGCACGGGGAGAAATTGATGGAGGCTCTCGAGGTCGGTCTTGAAGACTACGAGCTAATGCTCGCCTTCGAGCGTGACCGGCAACGCAATCCCAAGACTGCAGTCCCCCAGCGCAATCCAATTTTCATGGCAATGGGTAACATCACAGCCGAGCAACATGTTCTCCGAACATTACAAAAGATCCCTTCACCTGCTCTCAACGACGCCTTACTTGTCGTTCCTTTCAGCACACTTCCCGTGCTCTTCACCTTCTTGAGTATCTTCATACAACATCGCATGCAGCCGCAACTCGCCTGGCGCGTGACGTATTTCTTACTTCAAGCACACACCACGCAAATTGTCGCGTCGAAGCAGATGAAAACAGTATTGACGTCTATCTTGACGGCGTACGACACCTGGCAAGCGGAGGAGAGCAGGATTCTCGGGTTCAACCTTGCGGCTTTGGAAATTTTGGGTCGCGAAGTACGAGACAGGGAATTGGTGGATGGCTATGTGGGCGATACAACAGTTGATGGAGAAGACGAGGACGATTTGACAAAGGGTAAGAGGAAGCGGGCTTTCAATAATATCGCATGATGTACTGGCGCAAGTTTGGAAATGATGAATGTACTCATACAATGGCACGGCTATACCGTGTCATGCGCCTTTGAGTGGGTTGTCGATGTGATTGATGCAAACATTCCAAGGTTGGAAAGCACGTGAAGGCGACCAATTTAATACGCGGTCCGGCTGCCCGGCACGTTTGAGTGGTCTTTTTGAGGACCACGAAGTCTTAGGCACAACACCTTGTGGTCATTCTATGCCAGGAATACGGTCAATTGATCCAATGGGTATGTATTGATTGACAAGGATACCTGTAATTGCTGTACAGAAAATTTCTGACGGTACTTTGCTTTTTCTCTCACATGTACACTGTCTAGCTTTATCTTTCACATGGCACTGCGGTCGGCTGCAGATTGTGACGCCATTGGGCCAGTGGAAGCCCCGATAGAAATCTTTTGCAGGCCGACTCACAATGACCTCAAGCCGTTGCAATAAGTCAATGTCATTGTCAATTACAGTATCGCATTTTTGGTCCTACTCCCGAGATGAGGAATATACGTCAGCGAGCTAGCGGTGGGTGTTCTGGAACCTCACATCTGCATTCGTGGCACCGGGATGTACGCATGTTCATCCCTGGTCAATATCGATTTTTTTTGTCCTGCGCATGACGTCTGACTGAGGCTTGGTCGTACTTGATGAGAGACACGATACAGTCTATCCAATGCGCATCACTATCTATACTACATTCATGAATATAATTATTCCCCTATCGTGGTGGTATCGTTAGAGTATGTAACAATATAGCGTCGTGCATCCATTGTTGTATCTGCGAATATTCGCTCCTGGTGTGATGATGGACTGCCATATTCACGATCACCAGACTGCCTAAGTGTAAACAGCATACATGGCGGAAGAGGAAAAGCAGCTAGTGTCTGCAGCCAAAGCTCAAAGTTTTTTTTCCCCAACCTTGGAATGTATCAAAAATCTGGCCCGTCTGGCCCATGGCGTATTGTAGTATGGAAGGAAAATTCGACAAGGAAGAGACAATTCTCTGCATGTCTGCATGCTGCAGTGCAGATAGACAGTATTTCATGACAGATCCCGATCCCGTTCGATCATCTTTCTCCCATAGGAACCTGTTTCTACCATCCTCCGTGATTCTCGTTACAAAACCTCATCAATTGTCAAGCGACGCCAGACAACTGGTCGCGTGCACCGTGAACGATTTGTGTGCCTAAGAAAAAAGGCGGGCGGCGGTCAAGGAAGGGTTTGTGTGCTTATCGCTATCAACGAAAGGCCCGCGCACAGATGCAGCGCTAGACAAGCCGAGCTCCATGATTCTCACCCCAGACTCTTTCGCATTGGGTTTTTGGAGCCGCGGAATTTTGGCAGTCAAGTGAGTCAACTGTGACTGACCGAGACCTTTTCTTTCTGTACCACTGTGCTTTTCTTCTCCCATTTCAAGGCCTCCCAAGAGCGCCGGGGATTCACTCCATCTTCCTCTCTTTCATTCGCAACCATGGCTCTCGGCGCGTGTGTTGCTCGCCAGCTGCAACAAGAGCTCTCCCGACACACTCGATTGGCCGTGCCGCGCATAGCCCGTCGCACTTTTCTTTCCCAGAGCCCGGCCGTCGCTCGTTGCAACACATTCGCTCGCTCCAGCAGGTCTCCAGCGAAGCAATTGCGACAGTTCTCCCGAACAACTGGTTTGTTGGCGACCAGCAAGGCTGATGTTGCTCCCAATGCCAAGGCATACCTCGAGAGCGGTGTCATTGCTGGTGCCCAAGATCTCATCGATGTCAAGAAGGTCCTCGTGATCGGCTCTGGAGGTCTTGCCATCGGCCAGGCCGGTGAGTTCGATTATTCGGGTTCACAAGCTCTCAAGGCTCTCAAAGAAGCTGGAATTGCTTCGGTCTTGGTCAACCCCAACATCGCTACCATTCAAACCTCACACGCCCTCGCCGATGAGGTTTACTACCTGCCCGTCAACCCAGAATATGTGACTTACGTCATCGAGAGGGAGCGACCCGATGGTATCTTCTTGTCCTTTGGTGGCCAGACCGCACTGAACTTGGGTGTGCAAATGGAGAAGATGGGAATCTTCAAAAAGTACGGCGTTCGCGTTCTTGGAACCAGCATCAAGACCCTCGAGACCAGTGAGGATCGTGATCTCTTTGCCAAGGCTCTGCAAGAAATCAACATTCCGATCGCAGAGAGTATCGCTGTAGAGACCCTCGATGATGCTCTCAAGGCCGCCGACAAGATTGGTTACCCAATCATTGTTCGCGCTGCCTTTGCTCTCGGTGGTCTCGGATCCGGCTTCGCAGATAATCCCGAGGAGCTTCGGGATCTTGCTGCGCGATCGCTCACCCTTTCTCCTCAGATCTTAGTCGAAAAGTCCCTCAAGGGCTGGAAAGAGGCGGAATATGAGGTCGTCCGGGACGCTTCGGACAACTGTATCACAGTTTGCAACATGGAGAACTTCGACCCACTTGGAGTCCACACCGGAGACAGTATCGTCGTTTCGCCCTCTCAGACCTTTAGTGATGAGGAATACCACATGTTGCGAACTGCGGCCATCAAGATTATTCGCCATCTTGGTGTTGTCGGAGAATGTAACGTGCAGTACGCTCTACAGCCTGACGGACTCGACTACAGAGTCATTGAGGTCAACGCTCGGTTGTCCCGTTCTTCTGCTTTGGCTTCAAAAGCTACTGGTTATCCTCTTGCGTACACCGCTGCGAAGATCGGTCTCGGCCACACACTTCCAGAGCTGCCCAATGCTGTCACTCGCACTACAACTGCTAACTTCGAGCCGTCTCTCGATTACATCGTCACCAAAATCCCTCGATGGGACTTGTCAAAATTCCAGAATGTCAACCGCTCGATCGGATCCAGCATGAAGTCAGTCGGAGAAGTCATGGCCATCGGACGAACTTTCGAGGAAAGTTTTCAAAAAGCTATCCGCCAGGTTGACCCCAAATTCGTCGGCCTGCAGGGTGACAAGTTTGAGGATCTCGATGAAGTGCTCAAGAACCCTACTGACCGCCGATGGCTGGCTGTCGGCCAGGCCATGCTTCACGAAGGATACACCGTTGATCGCGTTCACGAGCTGAGCAAGATTGACAAGTGGTTCCTTTACAAGATTCAGAACATTGTCGACTGCACACATGAGCTTCAGGATATCGGCTCGCTGTTTGGTGTGAAGAAGGAGCTGATGATGAAGGCGAAGAAACTCGGATTCAGCGACAAGCAGATTGCGCTTGCGGTCAACAGCACTGAAGATGAGGTTCGCGCTCGCCGAAAGAACTTTGGCATCAAGCCTTGGGTCAAGAAGATCGACACACTCGCCGCAGAATTCCCTGCAGACACCAACTACCTCTACACAACATACAATGCGTCAAGTCACGATGTCACTTTTGACGACCACGGAATCCTTGTGCTCGGCTCTGGTGTTTACCGAATTGGTAGCTCCGTCGAGTTCGATTGGTGCAGTGTGTCCACTTCGACCGCATTGAGGAGCCAAGGCAAGAAGACTGTGGTCATCAACAACAACCCGGAGACGATGTCCACCGACTTCGATATGGCTGACAAGCTGTACTTTGACGAGCTGAGCTACGAGCGTGTCATGGATATTTACGAGCTGGAATCTGCATCTGGTGTGGTCGTATCTGTTGGTGGTCAGCTGCCGCAAAACATCGCACTCAAATTGCAAGAAAGCGGTAAAGCGAAGGTACTCGGTACCGATCCTAAGGATATCGACAAGGCCGAGGACCGTCACAAGTTCTCTCAGATCCTCGACTCCATCGGTGTGGACCAGCCAGCGTGGAAGGAGCTCACAAGCTACAAGGATGCCCAAGCTTTCGCCAATGAGGTCGGCTACCCTGTGCTCGTCCGTCCCAGCTACGTGCTTTCTGGTGCCGCCATGACGGTCATTCGAAGTGAGGACGAGCTCGAGGAGAAGCTTGTCGCTGCTAGCAGTGTCAGCCCCGATCACCCTGTCGTCATCACTAAATTCATTGAAGGGGCCAAGGAAATCGACGTTGATGCCGTTGCCTCTGGTGGAAAGCTCCTCGTCCACGCCGTCAGCGAACACATCGAAAATGCTGGTGTCCACTCCGGTGATGCCTCTCTCGTCCTCCCGCCCACGAGCCTCCCCCAGAGCACAATCGACCGCGTCAAGGAAATCGCCCAGAAGGTCGCCAAAGCTTGGTCAATCACTGGTCCCTTCAACATGCAGATCATCTCCGCTACTGACCCTGAAGGCGGCGAGGATCAGCTCAAGGTCATCGAATGTAACCTCCGCGCCTCCCGATCCTTCCCCTTCGTCAGCAAAGTTTTGGGTACCAACTTCATCGATGTGGCCACTCGCGCTCTGCTTGACAAGGATGTCCCTGAACCCGTTGATCTCATGACCGAGAAGCGAGACTACCTTGCCGTCAAGGTTCCGCAATTCTCATGGACTCGTCTCGCTGGTGCTGACCCTTACCTCGGCGTCGAGATGGCCAGTACTGGAGAAATGGCTTGTTTCGGAAAGGACCTCGTCGAGGCCTACTGGACCGCGATGCAGAGCACCATGAACTTCCGCTTGCCCGTTCCTGGCGAAGGCCTCCTCTTTGGAGGTGACGTCGAGACCCCTGACCTTGCCAAGATCGTCGACTTCCTGCAACCGCTGGGCTTCAAGCTGTACGCTGCCAACGAAATCGTCAAGCAACACCTCGAGAGCGCCTCTACTGCCCAGGGCGTCTCAGTCGAGGTCATTGAATTCCCCAAGCAGGACAAGCGACTGCTCCGCGAAGTGTTCGAGAAGTACAACATCCGCGGTGTCTTCAACCTGGCTAAGAGAAGGGCCAGCTCAATGGTCGATGAGGACTACGTCATGCGCAGAAACGCCGTCGACTTTGGTGTCCCACTTTTCATGGAGCCTAGGGTAAGTTCTCACCAAGCCTTCTCTCTGTATTTCTATTGAGTGAACAACAAACTGACTCGAATTTCTCTTTTAGACTGCTGTGCTGTTCGCTCAGTGCATGAGCGAGAAGCTTCCAAAGAAAGAGGGTATCCCGGCCGAGGTGCGCCGATGGAGCGAGTTCATCGGCGGCAAGCCTTTGTAAAGCAAATTCGTGATCCACTTATCCGGACCAGCTCGGGCTCTAACAGATCACTCTCGTTGGAGCCTGATCACTGGAGAAGAATTTGGAGACGGATGGAACGGGCATTGTATAGGTCGCCCTGGCGTTAATTTACTTATGGTTGCGTATGTGCGTGCGTGTGAGCAAGATGGAACTATTAGATGAATTATAAGCGTTAAAAAAGACTCACACGATCTTCCGCCCTTGATTGCATTGCCACTTCCATGTCTCTTCTCCACTGGCAATATCACTTGATCGTCCACTCCCATATACAGACTCGCGATTTTTGTACGGTTATATCAGGACTTGAGTGTTGATTTTGATACAAATTCAATTAATAACACATCCTTTGTATCTCGCATTCCCTTGGAAAAAAATCATACATCATGAAATAACTTTGCACTGCGATCAACTGCAGCTGTTGTACATGAATCAATGCATCATAGCATAGTCGACCAGACCAATGGCACATTCGCTTCGCCACCCATCTCCAGAAGATCGTTAGCATGTGAACTTATCGTTTCCGTGCTGGTTCTTGCGAGCTTGTCCGCTGACCATTGTCGACGCGGACTGTCCAATCATATACCCGAATCTTCGAGTTCCAGTGAGGCGAGATCAATGCGCCCACCCCATTGTGCAATCGAATGTTGAATCGTCCGTAGTCCAGGAAGCCTATCACAGCCCGCCCCCCAAGGAGATCCTACAGTCCGCCACCCTTCCTCCTGTCCCGACAAGCGCCCATCGACCTGCGAACTCCATAAAATGCCTTTTCTTCCTTGCTCCTTTCATGAATTTGCATCAATCTCAGCCCAGACCTTCTCCATATGCTGGCGCTTCGCCTTGGCGATTTCGCGGTTTTTGGCCGTACGGTCCAGACGTTCCGCACGTAGACATTTGTTCACCTGCGTCTTGACGTCGTTGCACATGCCGACGGACTTCCATAGGAAGCCTTTGGCGTGGCATTCTTCGAGCGCGTTCATGATCTCTTCGCAACCTGTGTGTGTTGCACCATCAGTCGATTGCTGAGTGAATTTTGCATGTGTCGAGACTCTTACCCTTATTGTCTTCACGGTGTAAGTGGGGATGCATGATGGTTTATGCGATGCGATTGGTAGGTGCGAATGCGAGGAAATATAGAAAGGCGCAAGGATTCACGATGTCATGAACGAGGGTCTGGAAGCTCGACGATCTGGATCTCGAAATGTCCATGAGATCACGTGGAGATAGAAGGAAGCCCTGGAGATCAAAAGTTGCTGACTAACAGCATTTCTCCCCGCCAAACTCGAGCAGTAACTGCCTGTATCGGAAACGTCGATCCGCCCTCGCTCAGAATTAATCCTTTTGGTCGATACTACTGGCATTGATCACTTTGGTCGTGATCTGGCAAGATGTCTCAGCAGCAAATGTCCGCGAAAAATCAACAAGGTTTGTTCGATCATCGAAGGAGTGGTCTCAACACTGCAGCTGATTTTGTGTGCCAAAGAACTCCAGGTTCAATATTCAAATTTCAAAGAGACCCTACAAGGCATCGCCCAAAAAATTGGCGATTGTGAGCAGGGATTAGAAGAGCATTCGTGAGTACAGCAATGTTGTATCTTCTTGAACCAAAGGGGGATCTTTGCTGACGATTCACTACAGCCTGGTCCTCGAAACATTAAAGCCCCTGCCCGATGATCGCAAGTGTTTCCGCATGGTCAATGGCGTTCTAGTAGAACGAACCGTTAGTGATGTACTCCCTGCGCTTCAGACGAACGCCGATGGGTTGAAGAAAGTCCTCGAGGACCTACTCAAGCAGTATCAGACCAAGCAGACGGAGATGGAAAAGTGGAAGGTAAGTTGATGCCGGGCTTTTTGGATGTGCATTTGCTAATACAGTATATAGAAGAAGAACAACATCCAAGTCGTCCAGCAATAAAAACTCCCTCTTCTTGCTGAGGCATCGTCATCCTCGGTGAACAGCTAATCTCGAGATATGTGGCTCGAAATGGAAAGGGGCCGAATAAAGCTTGGCCCGATCACGGAGCCTATTGAATGATCGCTCTCAATAGATCGAATGCCGTGATGCTGGCCAATCGGTCAGCACATGCATGTTGAATCACCGCCTCCGCAGTCTGATGGTCTCCAGCGCCAGTGCGAGGTGACCGAAGCTGCAGAATCGATCGCGCGAGCGAAGTGACACGAAAGCCACTCGACATTCAGTCGGCTATGATTGCAGCAAAGAAGTTTACTGCAAACCGTTGATCATTTTGATGGAAGCGTTTATGGTCGAATCGTCGCTCGATGTGAGTAATGACAGGCGCCTGCACCACTGCCCCGGCGAAGCTTTCATTTGGGCATTTGATGCGTCTCCCCCGGACCAGAAGTAAAGGATAAGAATGACGCGATGAAGGATGAATCACGGGAATTGAACGACCACGGTCACAGCGAGGCTTCGGATCTGATGCACCACCGAGTCGTAGCGATGATGGGAATCTATTGCTTCAGAGCTTCTACAAACTTGCGATCGCCCTGAGTCGCTAGAGCGAATGAAATACAAATTGTGATTCTGTTCCAAGAGAGCCTCGGTGTATTCGTTTTTTGCCGAGTCAAATTATGAATGTCATCAGTTGTGGATCTGTGTCGGTAAATTCAGCTCAGCCTGGCGACAACATGAAATGTCCTGATCACGGGGTCTCGCGTTGGGTGCGCGTTTGGCACGCGATCGATGCGCGTTCGCTTGCCAATGCGCTGCGAATGTGCATCGTGGACATTTGGAAAACTCCCGTTCCATAAGAATGCGCCGGTCGCAAGCGCACAGTAAGCTCCTGCTAACAGTCGGGGGTAAGCCTCATGCGACCGCAAAAGATCATGTGGCGGAAGATGCGGATTCCGGCGGTGATCTGAAGTCTGCGCCCGGCGACGATGGAGATTTCGATCGCGAGCCAGAAAGCAGCGGTGACGAGCTTGCGATCGAGAAACCGGCGTGTCAATTTAAGAGACTTGCGCACACGGCTACGACTCGATCTACGTCGCGGGCTGCAGGCTTCCGACGACTAGGCGTGCGCAGTAGCCCAGAGAGCACAGCCAGCAAACGCACAAGTCCAGGCTCTACACTGGACGACGATGACGACGACGACGAGATCTTTCGTAGTTCACAGGGTTCGCCTAAGCGTCGAAGACAGGAGGGCACCTTCACCAATCATCTTGCACCACCAAACGCCAAGTCAGGTTTCGTGCCCCAAAAGTACACGCGAAGCATAGTTGTGCCGAAGAAAACGGGGAAGGGAAAGAAGTTTGCAAATTTGGCCGGCAAAAAGAAGGACGCCGATGCTTCAACTACGAAGAAACCGGCATTTCGGGGACTGTCGTCCAGATTGAGAGACAGGTCGGACGCGGCGGACAAGTCAAATCAAGTCGATAGCACACGGGAGCGACGTGAGCCTTCGGAGGTCATTTCGGACGAGGATGACGAAGATGGTGGATTGCAAGATAGCGAAGATGCTGAGTGCGCAATGTGCGGTCAGCCAGTCGACTCACTGCTCCGCGAAGAGTTTGAAGATGAGCATCGAGACCAATTACGAGGACAACGGTTGAACTTTCAATGGCAAAAACGCTTCTGCCATTTCCACGGAGTGCATTCGGCAAAAGCTACGTGGCTTAGTAGGGATTATCCTGACATCGATTGGGGACGGCTGGACACGAGAATGCGCAAGCACAACACTACCTTACGCAACATACTCAACAACACTAGTGGCACACCTTCATTCTACCGGAACGAGCTCAAGGCGCGGCTCAAGCCTGGAGCGAAGGGCATCAAACAGACCTTCAATTCTGGGAAACCAGGGGCATCCGTGGGTTACTATGGTCCTCGTGGCGAGAAAGCAATGTGAGTCTTATCCTGGTCCGATCTTTCCAGAGACATCCTAATCTCGAACAGGACCGACTTCATCCTGAGCAGTCTATCGAACGAGATCCGCTCACGGGCAGCCCATGACGATCTCGTAGCAACCTCCGGCGCGCAAGGTGGTGTGTCAGGCTTCGTGCAGGCTGTACTAGTACCGCATCTCGCAGAGCTGCTCGTGAGCGACGATATGAACCTGGACAAGAATGATTCCGATCGATCTCAGCAGGCGCGTGCCATCATCGCTGCGAGTGCGGAGCTGGGAGAGCTCATACATCCCGAAGCCGAAGACAAGATTGAGATCGTGGATGAGGATGATGCGAATGATTGATGAGACAGTATCGAATTAACGAATATGATGAACTTCTTGTACAAATGGGCAGTTTCCGCTCTAAGGTCTTGTAGTAATGTGTCATGATGTGTTGATACATAAGGACCCAAGCCGGTTCCGTCCAAAATTGACCCCTGTAGCTGGCGTCGCGTCAACCATTCTGTCAACGATTGCTCAGGTCTTCGATTGGCCTCTTTCGGCCATCATCATGGCCAGCAGCAACACGCCCGGGAACTCTGCGAAAAATGTTGTCGCAAAGAACTCCTTCATCAACCCATGAGGCGATCAGATCGACTCTGTTCTCGTGTGACTTGGAATTGGTCGTTCATGCCTCAGCCAGCTCGATCCGTGCTGTATCGCAACCCATCCTCCTATAATTGTTTCGTTCAATAATCTTCCAGTACGACTAGTTCCCTGATAGTTCCTCAACTCTCCGTAGACCTCGTGCGTGTCGATCGACCTCTTGCTGGATATCCTTAATCTTCATCTTCTCCAAATCGATCTTCATCTCCTTTCCGTCTTCTGTTGCGACATTACCCTCGTTAGTACACATGATGATTGCAACTCGAAATGTATCGAAGCCGGAATCGTTTTCCGAATTTGGAAAAGAGAGATCCTACTGAATGAAATCGCGAGCGTCGCTGGCGCCTCTGCCTGTGCCTTTCCGAACATCTTCACATCAATCGCCATGGTCGAGCGTGCATTTGAAGGGAGCAAGGCGAGAAAACTCCGCACTGTCTTGCCGGATCGCGGGTTGAAGGGCGAGAAGCTCGTCTTCACGGCGGTGATGTATTTGGTGAGCATTACGGCCGGCGTATCTGAGATTTTATCTGAGATTTTGGGGTCTGCCCTAGGGATGCCGTCACGCTCTGCTGTCTACGTCCTACATTCGCGGGTCGTTAGTTCAGTAAGTCAATACTGTAGTCGTCGTCGTCGGTCGTCGGCGGAGAGTTCGGAGGAGCCAAGACAATTGTGAATGGCTGTTGGCTCTCAGGGCTTAGGGTTGCTTTCTAAGGCTCATGTGTACGAAGTTGGTGGGTTTATTACCGCTCTGTTTACACATGTGTATACTTTGCACGTGGGCATTGTACAGAAGATTATCATTTGCGAGCAAGATTTCATTATGTTGCAAGTTCTTCGGTGCGAAGCTTGGAGCCATTACGCTGACAATGTGTTGAACGGTATGATCGACGCCCACGTCTGCCAGCTTCCGGAGTAAAAACGTCAACGCCGCGTAAAAATGTAACGTTGGTTAGAAGTAGTTAACAGATGATGGTGAATGGAGATTCATAGTACGCAGTCTCTGGTAATCATCTTGAGCTGGATGCCATCAATAGTGTGACACGTAACAATCGATACTTTCCAAGGTTGTGTCTGTGTTGTGTCCAGAAAATGTCACTCGGCACATGCGCTTCGGCCCGTGCGTCATACATTTGTCCTGTGAGTGAATATCTCATCGCCTCAACGGAGGTCTGCGGGATCTGGGTAGCGGCACAGCTGGAAGAGGGCTAAATAACAGATAAACGTGAACCATCCATTCCCTGACCCTGAACCATGATTCAAGGTACTGTGAAGCACATCATAGCACTTAGTCCGAGGTGAAACCCATGAGACATCATCAGGAACAACCTTGCTCAAATCTCACATCACTCAACAACTTTATGCGCTTTACCCTCCCCCTCGACCCAACATCATCACACGATTCGACCTCCCTTCTACACGAAACAGCGCTATTCTTTCAATACTACCGATCACATCATCGCTCAGCATGCTGTCAAGCCAGTATGCTTCGCGGCACCTCGCGCCCCTGTTGATGCGCAACGGAACTCGTGCAGCATTTCAGCGCAGCGCACGTCTTCCTCGTCATTTGCCTGCCGTCGCCATCCTCATCCCACATCGAGCTGCGTCGACAGAGACAACGAGCGAACAGAACGGTAGTGCACCTCCACCTGGATTCAACATCAGCGAGGCCCGAAAGCCTCTGGCCAACAGCTCCGAACAATCAAAACCCGCCGTCAAGGCTGATGGCAAGCCTGACCACAATATCAGTATCCCTGTAGCACAACCGACAGAGCATGCGCCGACTTCAGCATCCGAGCAGGCCGCGCTCAACGAGATTGCAGCCCAACATGCACAAGAGTCGGCTGAGGACAAGAAAGATCTAGTAAAGAAAGAGGAGAAGAACAAACTCACGCTATGGCAAAAGGTCAAGCACGAAGCGCAGCACTATTGGGATGGAACAAAACTTCTCGCCACAGAGGTTAGGATCTCCTCTCGTCTTGCTCTGAAGATGGCCGCTGGGTACGAACTCACTCGACGTGAGCACCGTCAACTACAAAGGACTGTCCAGGACCTCGGCCGCCTGGTCCCCTTCTCGGTCTTCGTCATCGTACCATTTGCCGAACTACTTCTGCCGGTTGCTCTGCGACTGTTCCCCAACATGTTGCCGTCGACATACGAGAACGCCGCGAGTAAGGAATCCAAGGCTATGAGGCTAAGAACCTCCCGCAAAGAAGTTTCTCAACTTTTGCGTTCGACCCTGCGCGAATCTGGTCTACCTATTAGCCCAATCCATGCGCAGAAAGAGGAGTTCACAGAGTTCTTCCGGAAATTGCGTGCCACTGGCGAGGAGCCCACCAAAGCCGACGTCATCAAGGTCTGCAAGCTCTTCAAGGACGATCTTACCCTCGACAATCTGTCCCGCCCACAATTGGTTGGCATCTGCCGGTATATGGCGTTGAACACATTCGGTACCGATCCCATGCTTCGTTACCAGGTCCGTCATCGTATGCGACAAATCAAGCGAGACGATCGAGCTATCAGCTTCGAGGGTGTGGAGTCTCTGTCTGTACCTGAGCTTCAGACCGCCTGCGCTGCACGTGGTCTTCGTACACACGGCATGAGTCCCGGCAGACTGCGGGATGATTTGCAGCTGTGGCTTGATTTGCGTCTCAAGTATGGAGTCCCCAGCACACTGCTTGTCCTGAGCAATGCATTCATGTACGCTCAAGGCAAGGAAGTCGAGTTTGACAGCCAATTGTCTGCATTGCAGGCCGTGTTGAGCTCGATTCCCGAGGAGCTCTTCCACGAGATTGAGTTGGAGGTGCACAACGCTGAGGGTGCAGTCACGAACAAGCAGCGTCTGCAGGTCCTGAAGGAGCAGCAAGAGCTCATCCAAGAAGAAAATGAACAAGCAGAGGAGCAGAAAGCCAGTGGCGGCACGGTGACAAGTGTGAGCGACAAGGAAGACATTGACGAGAAGGAAGAGGAGGCGAGGCAAGAGTCTGCTCTTAGCAAGGCGGCTGCGCAGGATATCCTCGAAAGCGAAGGAGACCTTGCACAGCAGCAGAAGCTGCAAGCCAAGCAGGCAGACGAGGAAAAGAAATGAACTTGATGGTCACAGGTTGGACCAGTCCTATAGAATTCTCCCCTTTCCCATTCCTCTGTATTCTTTTTCGTGTCCTGTATTGACACTGTCATTATTAAAAATTCAAAAAAGCAATCATGACCGTTGGGCGTTTTGGTCGAGGGGAATCTTTGAAGTCTTGGAACCCAGGAAGCGGGCGATTGCGATAGATTAGTCTTGGGATTATTGTAACATGAATGGCAACATTTGCAATGAATCTTGAGGCCCCAATGCGCACTTCTCAATTGGCGCCTCGGCGTGAGGTTGTGCAAAGTTTCACGAGTCTGGCATGTTGTTCGCCATGTTAAATCGAAACAGAGATTCGGAAACCGAAGTAATTCAATTGCAGGTTCTTGACTGTACGTCAACATTATCATGAGTATGCCGAGCAGAGACGGAAGTAGTCTGGAAGAGCGTAGTAAAAGATGAAGAAGGAAACATATCCCGGAAAAAACGCCAGCTCAATGCAAGAAAGGAGCATCGCCAAGAAACCCAACCATCAAACAACGCCAACGTGTCTTTCGTTATCCAAGAAACATCCCAGGCCCAACAGCGGCACGAGCGAATATTCAACACGACAGGTGATCATAAATCACCGCCAATCCTCCCCACCGTGACGCGGTCCACCGCCGCTCTAGCTGGCGTCTTCACAGCCAATCCATCCCAGATCAACTTCCCATCCGCAACATCTTCCTCTGAACCATTGTCATCAGATAACCTTCCCAATCCTCCATTCGCAACCCATTGCGACACCACCTCGCCCACAAATGCCAGCTTCTCCCTCAACTGGTTGACCCGCACGACCCTGGCCTTGGCCCTGCCGCCCGCGCCATGCACATCCGTCGTTAGTAAGTCTCGAATTCCGCCAGCGTGGACCTCCCGACCCGTGACATGTTGTGGCAACAACTCGCCGAACTGCGCCAAGTGTGCCGTGGCTTCGACACCGAGCAGCGTTGCCGAGACCACGCGTCCGTCGGCGGAAAGCACAAGTTTAGTGTGGTCCGGGAAATGGACCTGTAAACATCCGTCGGAGAATGCCCACAGGCCGATGCTGGAGATGCGCTGATAGAAGCGCACGAACGTTTCTTCGGATTTTTGCGATGCGGCAGTTGATGGCTTTTTGTCGGTCGTTGCTGTCTCGCCTGAACCATCGAGTGATTGACACATGTACCGGCCGAACTTCACCCAGAGGACACTCAGAGTGCGGCGTCGCTCGGCGTCGACGGCAAGAGGATGGCCGGGCTGCACGCTGCCGAGGCCTTTGTAGATTTTGCGGAAAATGCCGCCGGTGCTCGGCAGAGCGCTGTGGTCCTCAAAAATCTCGAGCGGAACGCTGTCGATTCCTGGGAAACTGCTGCTGCCATTACTGGCAATCGAGCCGGATTTCGCGCCGAGCTTTTGGAGCCACTTTTGGCCGTTGCGGACGAGAACGTGTGTGACAGGTGTGGCAGCATGACCTGGCTTCGCAGTTGCGTTGATGATGCAGCCCACGGTTCCGTCGGAGAGAACATAGCCGACGCCGTGCTTGCGGCTATAGTCGACCCAGCGTGAGACGAATGGTAGGTCGGTGTCGACTGGAAGACAGCGCTCAGTAGTGACGGCGGAGCGAGCGGAAGATTTGGAAAGCTCAGCAGCAAGATTGTCGCGGAAGGCAGCGAGGCGACGGAGCACAGTGCTTGGGTCAGTGTTTGGCAAGGCAGCAAGATCGCTGCTCTTAGCGAGCTGAGAGCATTTCCGCTGGTGGCTTGGGATGGATTTGGCCATGATTGGAGGCGCGGGCTTCTGTTTGTTGTCCTCGCTGTCTGGGTCGGAGAGGATCTCGACGACTTCTTTTGCAGCTTGCGCCTTTCGCTTGTATTTGAATGGAGAAACCTTGGCTAGTTCGTCGAGTGTTGCCAGAGGTTCTGCCATTTCAATAGGCGACAGTGGCCGCTCACGTGCTGTCCTCCGAGGAGCTGTGATGCTTGTAGATGATGGCACTGGCTTAATCGCCGCTGCCTGTTGTTCCCTCATTGCGCGCGTCGTCCCAGGTCGTCGTGCCAGGCTGGCATCTGCGCTGCGCTTGGTGCTCGCTACACGTTGAGGCTTCTCGACGATAGGCTCAGGCATTGCAGGTAGCGGTTGTGCGTTTTGATGAGGAGCCGTAGAAGTCTGGAGCTGCCTGAGCGACGAGGAGGAAGATATAGTCGGTCGTGTTCGTGTGATTTGCAAAGCATCCGTGGATGAAGATGCTTCTGCGGCCACCTTGATTGTTGCGGAGTTCTGTGCGGCAGTCTCCTCGCTGATAGTTCTGGCGACCTTTCGTACAGAACCAGCGCGTGCTGCTCTGGGGACCACGCGTGGTACAGGTGGCGGCAGCATGCCTTCATTGCTCTTCGGAACCATCTCCCTGTTGACGAGATGATGACGAGTGGTCGCAACTTCGTTGTGAGACATCTCCCGCAGACCTTTGTTTCCATCGACAGGAATCTGATCCCAGTCGCTTAGAAGCGATGTGTAGACCACATCCTTGGGAATGGGCATGGTTGGTTGCCGTCCAGCCTGGACCTCCCGGGCCATGTCATGCACAATACTGCGCACCTTGCGGCCGCCGTTCAAAGGGAAGAATTTGCCCTCTTCGTACTCTCCAACACCGGACTCCTTGCATAGATGATACCATGTCTCGCTGAAGCCCCGTCGTAAAGTCTCCACCGAAGGAAGGGCAGCATCGGTCCAGACTGGCGCCTTTTCTCGAGCTGTGGAAGGGATTTTTGCCGGCACGAGTGCAATTTTGAAAAATGGATGCGAAACAATCTGATCAGGCAACGGGCGCAGCTCCTCTGGGACCAGAAGACTCGAGACCAGGTTGCGAAGATCGGCACTTTGATTTGAAGTCGAGTTCAATTCCGGCCATGTGTACTCTCCTGATCTCAACTTTTTGTAGATTTCTTCCTTGGTCGACGCGTGGAAGGGTGCTTTTCCGACAGCAAGGGTATATGCGATAACGCCAATTGCCCACAGGTCCACCTTTTCATCATGTCCCTTCCCTTTTTCCAGGATTTCAGGCGCGAGATAGTTCGGCGTGCCACACATGGTTGTCCTTCTCCGTACCTCCATCTCCCGCTCAGTCACCACCAAAGCTGCAAGGCCAAAGTCGCCTACTTTGACGTTCATGTTGCTGTCCAAGAAAAGATTGCCAGTCTTGAGGTCGCGATGGACAATGTGTCTGTGATGAAGGTATTTGACAGCTCCACAGACTTGAATGACCAGACGTCGAATTTCCGGAAGAGTCAGGTATCTCCGCTTCCTCAGCATATCTGCCAGCGAGCCATTGGAACATAGCTCCAAGACCACATACGTGCTCGTTTGGAAGGAGAAGGCGCGGTGGAAGCCAACGATGTTCGGGTGGGATAATTTACTGTGTATTTGTAGCTCGGTGACAAACTGTGCTCGTTAGTCTCATTCGCATGCGGCCACGCAGCGCTTTTGCACAAACACACCTTCTGAGCAATCTTTGTAGGCTCGACCATTGATTTGACAATCTTGAGAGCGACGACTTGACCCGTAGGACGGCTGCCATCGTATCGTTCGGCTCTGTGACATATGGCAAAGCCGCCTTTTCCTAAAGCTGGGCCGGTCGCGTAGTTGATTCCGCTCGGCTCGGTGACGATCGGCGGTGGAGGATCAGCATGAATCGAGGACGCTGAAGATGGTGCTGGTGCAGTAGCCGCAGGCAAAGGAGGAGCTGCCGCCATGATTCGGATCCCACGATTGACGATTCTTGCACCTAGCACAAGACCTGTCTTGACATTTAAAGACTTTGTATGGCGAATAGTCCGTCAATGATGTCTCGGCCTGCGACTGTTTATCGTTGCTGGGGCAGACAACCCAAAACGCGTTAGTGCATTTGTGGCTCTCGGCTGCAGCGGGCCTGCACAATAATCGTCACAACAACCACCCGCGAATCCGGAGCGATGACTAATCCCGCTCCACCCTCTCGATTGATTGCGACAACTCCACTGCCTTAGTTGACATTTCCAGGCTGACTGGACCGTCGATTGCACATCGTCTCATATAACCTCGTCAACCGTGTCACGTATCTTGTTTGTGATACGATAGAAGCTCCGCCAAGTGAACCGGAGTTTGTGGCTCTTTCGAAAGACCATATTATGAACATCCAGTGGTGAAGAAAGGGTCTGGCTACCCTCTTTACAAATCATGTCGCTCACTTTCAAATTACTCTCACTCGCTATTCGTACTGCCGCAAAGCCTATCGGAGTATGTTGAGAGCCATTTATATAAATGGCTATACCACCCGACTGATGTGAAATTTGTAGAATTATATCAAACGGCAGGCGAAAGAACATGACGGCTTCCGATATTTCGCAGTCGCTCAGGCACAACGCCTACATCGAATAGATATGCGAATGCGGCTCGGCATACTCCACGACTCAGCAGCGCAGGAGCGCATGCATGAACGAGAGCAGAAGGCCGCAGGGGAGAAGAAACGCAAAGCTGAGACGCCTATTGTACGAACGGAAGCCGAACAAAAGAAATACGACGAGGAGCAGGAACGACTCGAGCGGGAAGGACCCAAAAAGGAAGAAAGTTCCAAGGTTCAGAAAGTGAAGATCAGACCTCTTTCAGAGACGCGTGCGATAGAATTGGGCGCCAATTTCTTTTCGGAGGCCTTCATCTTTGGCGTTGCTGCTGGATTGTTGATCTGGGATGCTTGGCGAAGTCGGAAGAAGGAATCCGCCCGGCGGGACGACGTGGCAGAGAGATTGGAGAAGCTCGAGGCAGAAGTTGAAATGCTCCGGAGTGAAGTGGACCCAGATCTGGAGACGCTGAAAGACCTTGGGCGACGAATTCACGCCGCGAAAGAAGCCAAATCATCAAGATGGTGGAATCCTCTTTCCTGGGGCAGCAGAACAGTCGAGGACACTGCCATTATGGAGGAGACCAATGATCTTGGCAAGGCCCCGCCGCCTGAGCCACCCATCACGCCGATCAAAAAGAAGGTCGAGCCGAGCGAACCCGTGGCGGTGACGAAAATTGCAGCTCCGAAGGACACTGCCACCAAGGCTCCTCCCGCAGAGCAGAGTGAAGCTGAGGAACAGGGTGCTACCAAACTGGTCGTTTCCAAGCAGGAAAATGAATGACGGACGCAATCCTTGAAAATCTGTATTATAGGAGACGTTCACGACGTCCTGTCGACTTATTATTGATAGATGATACCCCGCTCACGTGGTCTTGAACTCAGCATCTCCAATCATATTATGATACCATTACTATTCTTCTGCTGTTCCATCGAGTCTGTATCATTCATCGTGAAGTGTGAGCGCAAAGATCATCGTCCTATAATTAGCATCAATGCGATGTCTCACAGCATGTGTAGCAGCTTGCTGAAGCTCTTCGAGCGGTCCCGTGGTGAAGCTTCAATCATCAGCTTCCCTTGCATCGAGTAAGGAAAGATACTCAATTTATGAAATTAGTACAGCAGCGTGTATTTTTGTTATGTATGACACGAGATTCATGTATGTAAAGTGTATTGTGTATGCATCTGTAGCAACGAGTCGTTCTCTGGTGAACTGTAGTGAACCCTCGGTTCTGTCGACTGCAGCCAGCCGCCGCCGCGTACCCTGCATGAGGTAGACCTGGCATGTGATGCGATCGACGAGGGGAGTGTTCCATGGACATGCCACCTGACGATCATGCGGCGTGGACTGAAGACTTGTCCCCAACACTACTGTGTATTTTTAACGCGCCGTCGTAAGCTACAATTGCCTTCCAAGGTTGCCTTCGACTGTCAATATTAATACACCAGCCTGGTCACGATTGCATTACCTTCACAAACCGCAGTGTCATCGAACAGCTTTATATTGCAACATGACCTCCGGATCTTCAGCTCAAGATTTGGTTTCGCCAGTTGGCACCACAAGGCCGGCATTCGTCATATCCAGCGCTGCAATCAATGCCATACCAGTGGAGCTCGACAGCACCCCAGCTTCCGTTGACCAAGTTCGTGCTGCGCGCAGAGGCTCAAAAGCCATGGCCTTGGACGCCATAGAAGCTGATAAGATTGCGAAATCGACCGAGGTTGAGGTGAGCCACGGACGGCGAAGAGAGATCGACTCTTGAATGGAGCAAAACTGACAGTAATCGGATAGAACCGTGAGCGACTCATCTCGGAACGAAAGGACAATCCTGCTGTGCTCGTCGATATTCCACAAACACCGCGTCCTGAAGAACTCGAGCAATCTGGAGCGCTTGCAGATAATTAGTTCATGCGTGCGCATATGACAGCAGCATTCACCTGACCTGACGTGTTGTGATGCCTGGGTTTATATTAAGTTCAAGCGCATTACCTTTCTATTCCGAGTCTCTGCGATCCTAGGCCCTCAGGCGCATTTGAAATGGAAACCAACCTAAGTCCCGCGTGTGCTGATCGCAGCAATGCAGGAATGTAAAGTCCAAGCAGTGAAGCCGGAATGCATGTTGCAGCTTCAAATTGTGCTCATTAATGCCACTCCGAAACCGCGTCAAACGTCATTTGACCATCCCTTTGCTGGCAGTGCTTTTAGTATAAGCCGAGATTTTCCCACCGCGTTGACAGATGGTAGCCGTAACGATTCGAAAATACATGATCTTCTGAAGAGATTCTTACAAACCGAAAATGGCGCTTTCAGTCCTCAAGAGAACGGATCGACATGCTTTAATGGTGAAACGCCGCACTCATGTGCCCACAAGCAACCTTAAGCAATTCGAATTGTTTATGCCGCAATCGACAGCATCGACCCAACCATCGTGGTTAGAAAAGCCTTTGCCTGAATGTCCCAGTCAGCGAAGACGGGTCACTGAGCTCATGAGTAGCGCGCCGACGACACTGCATCGCTCGCCAAGCGTGCGCTATCAATCCATTGGAAGACCTGTCAAGACCATCGATCGAACGAAAAGGGAAGCCGTCTTGATTCAATCGCCACAATCCAATTCACATGCTACAATTGTCAACGGTGAGGCTTCCAAGCACAATCATAGACATGAAAAGTCGTCCTCGGACTCCAAGTCCGATATGGATCGAAAGCCCAACAAAGGCTCGGGCATCAGCAAAAACGCTGCTGTCGACCAACAACAGCAGACAACATCTCTCGGAGACAAGAACGTTCTTTTGAAAGTATGTGATTCGACCGAGTCTCAAATGGCTTCTGTCCCCAACAACGTGCTTCCACCGAGAGAAGAGCTCGACATGCAACCAATTCCAGTCGACATCTCTGCCTTCGCGGTATCTCCATTTCGGCAATGGAGGCCCGGGCTCGAGTTCGAAGCTTCCACGAAAGTTTTGGACGATACGAATGAATGGAAAGGAAGCATCCAGGCTTCTCTGCAGACGATTACGACTCCCGCATGGCCTCATCAGACCAGTTGCACCCCATCGCTCTGCTCGTCCTCGCACGATTCAGGCAGTGCGAATCCTGCAATCTCAAAGTCGTCCTCTAACGACAAAATCGCCAGTCCTACTACCCATCTGGAGCGGCTATCCCACATGCCCGATCTCGCAGATCTGACAACAACGATGGACCGAACAAGCAGTTACACCGATGAAGTGAAGAGTCCTGTCCTTGGTCGTCCAAATTCTGTAGAAGCACAATGGCCGCACGTCCCGGAACTATACCATGGCAGTCGAAATACTCAGCACCTCGCCGAGCAGTACCGGACACTGTTGGTGGAAGAGATGGCAGCTTTGCGATCTTCAGATGATGTCCCTCTACCATCGGGTGTTCCTGACGATACTCACGCTCACGCGGAAGCTGGCGATAATCGCCAGACTAGCATCGTATGTCTTGATAAACACGATAAGTCGTGCAGCAAGTCATGCGGTTTGCCTGAGAACACGATCCCAGCGGCTGATGAAATCAGATGCGATACTTCAGTTGCTCAGTCTTACATCTCGAGTATGGGCGCTGTCAAGGACCATCAGCCGCGGCACCTTTCTAAGAAACACGCTACAACACCAGCAATCCTGCCAAGCAGCATTGCTTCTATGTCCGCTCCGCCACCCAAGATCAAGATTCGCCCTCGCGACAAGCACAACGAAGTTGACCAAGCGATCTCTCCTCTACAGCTCGACAGCACAGAAGATCCAATCCCAAAACTCAGAGCCCCTAGTCAGCTCTCGACAACTCGCCATCACCGCCCAGGCAGCCGTCCGTCATCCAATCATCCCGCCTTCCGCGCCACCACCACCAATGGCAATGACAAGTCCAGCCTAGGAATCAGAGGAGGAACTACCTCAGCACATCTCTCCACGCAAGTGTCTTATGCAGATTTCAATGCTGCATTGCAACACCCCGACTTGACAAACGAGCAGAAACTTGCGGCGATTGAGGCGCGTCTTCTGGAGATCGATGCCTTACTAGCGAGATCGAGGCTGAGGAGGACTAAAAGTGGGAGTGACAGGGAGGGACTGGCGAAGGTGGATGTGAGCTGAGCAATATGGGTCTCTGTTCGAAGTTCTGGATCGGGATAGCCGTGACATTATGTGAGTACGAAATACTATGGATGATGATTGAATACAGTTCCTTGGGGTAGATCGACGTCATACGTGAATGTGGTACAGTATTATCATGTATCTCTTACGCATACCTATCTTGGTAAACAGCTATCTGATGAAGGTATGCTGAAGAGCTCGATCATTGTATTTTTCCCTCGTTTCTGAAAACGCAGTCCACTTGCACATCACATGCAGTCATCCCGATCCTGCTTTAAATCACAGGACAGATTCGATTGCGGTGAACGGAGTACCGTCCCGCAGATCCAGAGTACTGGAACTCCTCACCTTGTGAATTTGTCTGGACGGTGTTCACGACTACTCATATTTCAGCATGTTCAAAGACTTCCCCCCTCGAGGATTTACTCAATATTACAAGTATCGCGTCTTTTGACAATGTGCTGGTATCTCCGAGGAGTATCCTCCAGCTTCGCAGAGCAGACTCACCTCGAACTGTCAATCGGCTGAATGTCACAATTCCCCTGCTCCTCAACATGCTCTCGCGCCCTCCAGATCTCAACTCTTCCTCGGTGTCGTCGAAATCTTTCGTCATCGTCATCGCCATCATCATCGTTGTTTGTAAACCTCTACATCTGATAGATTTCCTGCTCAATCGTGACCCACGAGAAGCAAAATCCATGTGAACCTTCAAACGTGAGTCGCGTCGCTAGCACATTCTCCGCGAGTCCCAGGTGCGTACTCTTGTCGCCAACTTTTGGATCCCTGTCGGCTGCAAACGCGGTGATATTTTTTTCTTTTGGCGGACAGTACCAGGCCATCTCTGCCGCGGAAATACTCTCGTTCGATCGATCGATGCAGCCCGATTCCCCAGATACTGTGGTTGGCTGTTCATCGATTTTCGTCGTCACTCTCGTACTCGCTGGCCGTTGAAATGAGATCGACCGCGCGCGGGGAAATCGTGCTGGGCTACATAGCGGCTTCGCTGCTGGCGAGGGGCGCTGATCATTCAATTTCGTTCCGAATGTGAGCCCATCAGCTTGCGAGTGGTGGCAACCTAGGTACGGAGGACCAAAGCTACGAAGTGCGGGAAATCCTGCCACTATTGCTTCCGCAATGTGAGAGCCGCCGAATGGGCGTTTCACCGCTCAGCGTAATGCTCGAGGATCACACAACTTGTTTTGGAATCCGGCCTTTCTCCCTGGCTGCTTGGCTGTTTGTCCTGCGAAAGCGGTAAGTTCTCGATATGTCGCATGCCCTGGCGGGCGTATGATTTCGACGTGAATCAGTCAGCTGCCACGGAAGCGAGGCGCGAACATCGCAACTCTGTGTCTCTATGAAGTGGGAATCGCGAGCTACTTGGTCATTTTGAGGGTGACACTTTTTGAGCTGCGGCCGAGTGCTTCGGTATTAGAATGATGTTCCGTGGGATTGGGTGTCCTCATTATTTATTGTTACGTCTACAGTGCTCATGCGTTGAGTGATCAAGCGTAATGTGTGTACCTAGGTAGTAACGGTTCGGCAGCATGCCGAACCAAGAACTGGCTTACGGGCGTATCACGACAATCTTCTGTGATTCGGCGGCTGTGTGGAATGACTGGGCTTCACTTGACCTGTTCACGCGATGCAGTCAACCAGGCTTCGCCGGCCTTGTTGCCACAACTTCTCAGAGCTTTGGATGTCTTTCTACCGTAAGAGCAAACTCGCACGATGCGCGGTACGAAACGCATACTGTAGACATTTGGTTGCTCACGGACCGTTTCGATGATCGACAGCGGGGTGGCAAATAGATAAGTCACGCGGCGGCATGAACCCAATTGCGTGTCGCGGACAAGGATCTTCAAAGCGGGCGAAACTACTCCGCGCGCAAGGCCGTTGCTATACGGCTTTGCGAAGTGGTTCGCTCTTCCGTACACACAAGTGCCTGTTGGCACACTGCCTTCTGGCAGTCTGCGGAAATTCCTGTGAATCGAACAGCAGCACGATACGGGCGAGCCCCTCTCGCGCAATCTCGCTCACGGACCAGGAAATCAACGAATGAACGCCTATCACGACAGGAAGATGCGCATTTCCCCAGATTTTGATCGGTCGGACGGTAGACCCAGTCAGGCGTGTCAGGGACATGAGCGACGATCGAAACCAAGAGGCGGCGTCGTGATCGCATGCGAGAGATCAGTGCGGGCAGATTGAGATATGGTTAAGCGCGTATGTCCCTTTCTGCAGTCGAGATGGTTGGGCCAATCTGCCAGAGAACAATCATGTCGATCCACCGAGGCAGTGAGGACAGATGCTTCGAGATTGCCCAGAGGAGGAGATTGACAGAAGGGTAGTTCACAGATAGAGTTTTGCATGAAGCTTGATCGTTTGTTTCGCGATAAAGCCGCGGATCGTGCCTCTAGCCACTCGTCATTGGCTGAGGATGCGGGTGATCTTCACGACATAATCCACTCTGAACAAATCTCCCCCCCTGCTGCGGGCAGCGGCGTTGACAGACCGCCACCAAAGTGACGATCCAGGAGATTCATGAAGCAGCGGAGTGTCCAGAGCTCGTCTCGCCCGTTGAGTCGGCTTTAGTCATCGGAGAAGGTACAGGTGGATCTGCTCTTGAGGTGTATGATGAAAGAGGAGTCGCGGATGAAGTGCGGGTGGCGTCCAAAATGCTTGTTCCATCCATCCAGCTTACGGCCGGTTGAGACGCTCAGCAGCAGCAGTACAGGACACCACTACAGTGTGCGTTACCCTTGATTGTGCTTACCGTACCTTGCATGTCAGGGAATGCGCATCAAATTGCTACACACTCGTGTCACTGTTGAGAGGATATATCAAGGACCGGCTTTCATAATGTATCAGCCCGCGTCACAGGTCGACAACATTCGCATCATCTATGAACATTGATATCAATAGGGTACGGGTCCAGAATGCGTGAAAGAAAATGAAATGGATGGGACGGAGTTACCATGGCCTCGGCAGTTATCTCACGATCAATAGGCGGTCGGGAAATTTTGCGATCTGATAACAATGATCCGGCCCAGAGGGTTGAAAACGTCAACGAGGGGATTGGATGGAGCCTGGTGAGCGTCTGCGAGACATCTTGCAGCACTATCGAGGGGAGCATTTCTCGTGATAAGCTGTGATGTGACCTATAATTGCGCAAATGATACATAGCAAAAGCCCAATCGCTGTTATCATAGATAATACGCCCATCAGAGAGGATTACGTAGGTACTGGCCAAAGTGATGATGAAGACGAGCACCAAAAAGACATTGGTAGCTCCCGGCTGGGCCCAGATGTCCGTCGCCTTCTGATTCATTCTTATGCCACGCGAAGAGACTGCGTACCTGTACATGTACTGTATACAATTGATGATGTACTGAACTTATTCGTGATGAATCACTCCATGGATGGTACCGGGACTGGCATCGATTGCGTTGAGACACGCGCCGGCCGTGTGTGGAAGTGGTGGAAGCTTTGGCGCCAACTTTCCTTCCTTTCCCCACACTTTCTGACCTTTACGCCCCTCGGCTTCGGCGCGGGAGGCGCGCCAGGCAGTCTCTCAACAGCTACGGCCGAATAGTGTTGAATCTGTACATTGTACTGTGCATGGCGAACGAGCACGCCGCCAACTATTTACCTACTACGACCACCGCTCCTACATCTACTACATATATCCTTTGTATCCAACCTCATTCTCCCCTTTCTTCCCTTCACTTACTATCATCACCTTGCTGCGCTTTCAGATTGCAGTTCTGTGTTTCAGCAGACCGTTTGTCCTTACCAGAAAGTGGAAGAGTCGGATCATTGGCAAGTTACTTGACAAGCTACACACTCATACCGCCACCGCGATGCCTTCGCATCAGCCAACTGCAGGCATGATGGCCGTCGACCCGGCATACCTCTCCGAACAACCCTCATCTCTCTCAAAGCCGGCACCGGAAGAGCCGGTCCGCAACCCCAAGTATGACCCGAAGAAGCCTCACATCACCGAGACCCCCATGACGAGGAAGAACTGGTACAAGCATGTCAACTGGCTCAACGTCGTGCTCATCATCGGTGTTCCAATCAGCGGCTGTGTCGCAGCTTTCTGGACACCTTTGACCATCAAGACCCTCATCTTCTCCATTGCATATTACTACGCTACCGGTCTCGGTATCACCGCCGGATACCACCGACTGTGGGCTCACACTTCATACCAAGCTACTACCCCGCTCAAGATCTTCCTCGCTGCTGTTGGTGGTGGTGCCGTTGAGGGCTCTATCCGATGGTGGGCTCGGGACCACCGCGCTCACCACCGTTACACCGACACCGACAAGGACCCCTACAGTGTGCGCAAGGGTCTCCTCTACTCCCACTTGGGATGGATGATCATGAAGCAAAACCCCAAGCGCATCGGACGTACTGACATCTCCGATCTGAACGACGACTGGGTTGTCCAGTGGCAACACAAGAACTACTTGAAGACTGTCATCTTCATGGGTCTGATCTTCCCCATGCTCGTCGCTGGTCTCGGCTGGGGTGACTGGATGGGAGGTCTCATCTACGGTGGCATTCTCCGCATCTTCTTCGTTCAGCAGGCTACCTTCTGTGTCAACTCTCTCGCTCACTGGCTCGGCGACCAGCCCTTCGACGACCGCAACTCTCCTCGTGACCACATCATCACTGCTCTCGTCACTCTTGGTGAGGGATACCACAACTTCCACCACGAGTTCCCTTCGGACTACCGTAACGCGATTGAGTGGCACCAGTACGACCCCACGAAGTGGTCCATCTGGCTCTGGAAGCAGCTCGGCCTCGCCTACGACTTGAAGCAGTTCCGCTCCAACGAGATCGAGAAGGGTCGTGTTCAGCAGCTCCAGAAGAAGCTTGACCAGAAGCGTGCCAAGCTGGACTGGGGTGTCCCGCTTGAGCAGCTTCCCGTCATGGAGTGGGATGACTACGTTGACCAGTCCAAGAACGGTCGCGCTCTCATTGCTGTCGCTGGTGTCGTCCACGATGTTTCCGACTTCATCAACGACCACCCTGGTGGCAAGGCCATGATCCGTTCCGGTCTCGGCAAGGACGCCACCGCTATGTTCAACGGAGGTGTCTACTTCCACAGCAACGCCGCCCACAACCTGCTCTCCACCATGCGCGTCGGTGTCATCCGTGGCGGCATGGAGGTCGAGATTTGGAAGCGTGGCGGCGCTGGCGAGGAAGGCGCTCAACTCTACAAGGACGCCAACGGCAACCGTTTGGTTCGTGCCGGCGCGCAGGTCACGAAGGTTATCCAACCTCCGGCCAGCGCTGGCGCGGCTTAAAGATGTTAGCCAAAGTCTCGATTTGAGGTTTGCCTTGGCCATTAATATCATGCCCCACTTCCTATTGCGTGTCTGTGATGATGGAACGAAAACGACGGCGGTGGCCCCCGAAGAGGGTGACACACCACGCGAACGGAATTCTCTATATACCTTTTAGCCATTTCCTTCTTCTTTGTTCGCCATTCGATACCTGAGTTTGTCTGCATCGTCAGCATGAGCGACAATTTTCTATTTCTCCTCAGGTTTCATAGATAGATATCTTGAATTACAAAAAAACTTCATATCATCATGTTCACATTTATGTCTTAAATGCCGGTGTTTTCTTCTTGTCCGAGACGTGCACAGGATCGCAAGCAAGTTTCAAGTCTTAGTATTCCCATTCCCGTCAGCCTTGGCAGTGCGTTGTTCTCATCCGAGTTGTACATACGATTTCATGCATCGCGATGTTGGTCTTCAGGTACTTTTCTTTTCTCGTCTCTCTCTCCTATTGCTGACGTGCCCAGGTGTGTTTGGAACGATTGCAATCGGACGGCAGCGGATAAAGCAAAGGGTGAGACAAGTTTGACTCACGCCTGTGGCCTTGAAAGGGTTTGTTTTTATGCAGCTACCTGGGGATTTATCGGCAGCCGGTCCTGACAGACGGTTGCATAAATACCGGTGGAAAACCTTACACCCATGTATGCCTTGCCCGCAAGTTGCTCGGGTTCGGCATGCGTAGGCTCCTAGGCAGAACATTGCTTGCCCGCTGTCAGCAGGAAACCACTCCAAGGTTCCTCTCAAACTCTATATCGACTTCAAATTCCCCAGGCCTGCACGAATAACGCCGTCGACCACCGCCAATTCTTCACACTTTTCTTGATTGGTCTTGTGTGCACGATTCAATACTACCTACTGTAGGTACATTCAGGCATACCCTCACCTCCTCCTCTCATCATTTCTTGGTTCTGCAGCATCTGTCACTGTCACACTCCAGACGGCTTCGCAGTTGGAGAAGTGATCGACAGCTAGATTCTCCACCTCGTGTCTGCTGCATAATTCCTCTTCCTTTCGTTTCGACGTCCACGTATGCGCGCCACCTTTATCGCAGAGACAGACGCTGCTCTGCTCTCAGTCAACACGCATATCGAATTGCACGATTTCTCCTACCTTATTTTGAACATGACACATCACTTTCGTTAAATACAAGGCATCACTCCCATCTAAGACCGCGCTTTCGTCATCATACGCAAGGAACAGCCAAGCCTCGGTAGCTCTTTCCCCGTGCATAATTTGGATTCAACTCACTCCAGTAACGTCAGAACGATTTCATCCAGGCGACGAGACCAAGCAAAGAAGCGATCCTCCGCATCAGTGATGTCGGATGTATGATTGACGACCACTCACATCGCTACTGGCGAACCCTCAATCCTTCTCCGTCTTTTTTCTTTCTTATTGGTCTCTCCGCCGCCTGGGCAATTCCCAATGGTGGAGCGACGATGGCACAAGAAGTCGCGCAATGGCTGTGATCAGTGCAAGCAGAGACGCGTCAAGGTACGTTGAATATTTTCAGTCGCTTTCATATTGAGTTCCTCCCGGGGTGCTTGGATAAGGCTTTACGCTCGATGAGGTTGGCTGCAGGCAGGGTCCACGATCCGATACAATACTCAAAGCAAGTACAAGTGAGGAGGAAACAACTTTCAACATAAACGAAAGGCAACAAGCAAGCATGCAAGCCTCAACCGAGAAGCTGAGATGCGCGGATATGTAATTAATGCAGTCACGCCATGCATCATCGTCGCAACGCGCTTCCATTACCGTGCTCAGACTCCTCATATCAATTTCGTTCCACTTTACTGACCGATTCCTCTGTTTACACACCGATAGTGCGATGAGACACGACCAATCTGCCGTGGATGCATTCGACGATCTTCGGAATGCAGTTACGCTCAAGACTCGAACTCCACACCAAAGCCGACGCTGCATCAACCGCCCGTCAAACAATCATCACAGCCACACCAAACACCACGACTATCGATCTCGTCTTTATCCGCCACGAATTATGCAAGTCCCGATGACCCCAATACGCCATCAATCGCCGCAGCATCGCCCCTATCTGCCGCTCCATCCAATCACAGCGTCAATCATGTCCCTTCTTACGCAGTCGAGATGGAGATCATGCATCACTTCACCATACGCACTTGGCAGACCTGCGACGCTGCCACTTTTCCATCATCGTTCTGGCAGGAAAGCATGCCGTTACTGGCTATGAAGCATGACTATCTCTTGTTCGCTCTAATGAGCTTCACTTCTTTGCACATGGCTTTTCTGCGCCTTCGCAGTGACCCGGAGGACACAAACGGTGAGGCTGCACGCTATACTTCGCTGGCCTTGAATTACCGTGACCGCACCCTCAAGATCTTGCCCACGCTCTTTGAAAACCCTTCTCGTAATCAGGCTGAGGCCTGTTTCTGGGCGTCCGCCCTCATCGGCCTGATCGGATTGGCTACATTCACAACACCTGCTGCGCGACAATCCTCGGCCAAGGCTCAGCTGCTGCAAGTGTGTCAGCTCTGGCGCGGTACCGCAACCATCGGAGCCGTATACGCGCCTGTCGTTGGAGAAGGTTACGCGGAGTCCTTCAATCCCATACCGGATGGGGTCCCAGTCGGTACTAGAGAGATAATGACCGTGCCTGTTGAAGAGTCGACCATCCACCTCCCCACACTTCATCCTGGCGACGACGACCATTTCCACGGCATCCCATCGCCAAATCCGAGGGGAGTAGCTGCAGCGGTAGTTGCTGCAGCTCGGAGCGAAAGTGATGAATTGCCCATCATCTCTCCAATTGGTGGCACACCTGTTGCAAACGGATTCAGCCCCTCCTCCGCATCAGACCTGGATCTCCATTTCGAAGCCAAGATCTTGCAACTACGCCAGCTCATCGTCAGCACGGCTCTACCGCACGCCAAGCTCACTCCTCTCCTCACGGCCATCGATGACTTTTCTCGCGCACTCGTGCTGTACAAGACTGCGGGCTCTGAGTCCGGGATCATGGCCTGGGGACCCCGTCAGTCGCCGCAATTTATTGAGGACTTTCAACGCGGAGATTTGAACGCCTCGCTGATCGTGATTTTTTATGGCGTTGGACTGCACCTTGTCAGGCACGTCTGGTACGTCTCGGACTTGGGCGCGAAGCTGGTGGCGGAATTGATACCACTCTTCGAGCAGGACTTAAATTTGGCGGCGGCGGCGGCGGACGGTGGGAGTTTTGGGAATCATGGCATTAACGCGGTTGAGTTACCACTACAGCCAAAGGTTGAGGATGGCATGGAGAACATGGATCTGGATGGAGTCACAGCAGATCACGATGGTGTCACGATTAGTGGTGGTGACCGTATGGTTTCCGACGGTAATGGCACTGCGAATAGCAGCATTTCGGGTGCAAGTTCAGGCAGCGTCAAGGGCACAGGCGTGAACGAGGAAGCTTTTTCTCGAGCGAGGGAGAAGGCTGCGTTGATCCGTTGGGCGATGGAACAGATCGCTTCGTGAGGGATAGTCCGAGATGTTCTCAATCATTGAAAGTCGAAGAACGACGTACAAGAGGAAATCGAAGGTCATATACATGAGGATGGAAATGTGCCGCCCTGGCTAAAACCATATATCTCGATCGAAAGGCCGTCAGAATTGGAAGCGGGAAGAGCTCCATTGAGTCTCTTACCAATAACTTCCGGAAGCATTATCGGAAGGCGAGACTCCGCTCAAGGCCGTTCTCTTGCGCCGGTCTCCGCCATGGGCATCAATGAGAAGTCACAAATTTCTAGAGCGTGGAGCGCCAACCGAAGACACTTCCACCTGTTCAATGAACAACCACAGAAGTGTCTCGCTCGCGATCGCAAGGTCCCGACAAGTTTAAAGACAATCGTTGCCCAGCGTACACGGAGGGACAAGTTACAGACTGCATCGGCGCCATCGCTTGAAGAAATCATGCTCGAAGGAGGAAGCAAGGCTGGATGACGGTCGGTATCGTGTCCTCATATGTGAATAGCAAGCTTGACGCCGTCTCTCCGCCTTGCTGAGTGTTCTGTGCGCTATGTGCGCAAAATAGGGCAACGCTGGGCGTAAGTCGCTTTTTGATGCCTCGACAGAACTTCAGCCATGTAACCTGCTCTCCTGGATTCTTTAATAGCGTGCCAAAACTTTCGACACCTGCATGCAAACTTACAGATCAGCCAGCCGATCACATTCCGAAACACAATAATGAGTGCAGCGAGGCTGTGCCTGCTAGATACATGCTATGATGAGCCACAATATTTGGGCCATGCTGCGCAAGAGGGCGCCGACGACCACAAACACAGTTGTTCAGACTCATTGTGGTTCTTTTAAAAATGTCTTTGACATCGTTGAAGCACTGTGGTCAGCCATGATTCAACCCGGAAATCTACTGAGCGCGCCAGCCTGCATCGTAGCACACGCCATCTACCATGCGTCTGCTTTCACGCACGCCCAGCGGCCAGCTTAGTCTGACTTCATTTGACACTGATGTCATCCATCCGTATGCGATTCTATCGCATACATGGATTGCTGATCAGGAAGTCACATATCAATAACTCCTTGGCAATACGTGCCTCCATAAGACTGGCTAAATATACTCCGGTTTTGCCTGGATCAAGCCGCTGCAGATGACATCAAATATGCCTGGGTGGATACCTGTTGCATTGAAAAGTCTACTAGCGATGGAGGGCGAGCGATAGAGATGACGGAGCAATGCTGGGAGACACAGAAGAGGGTGCTCGGCGAGGAACATCCTCATACTCAAATGTCCGCAAACAACCTTGCGTTCTACAGGGCAACAGTCGCTGCTGAAACACACGACGGCATCCAAAATGACGGCCCGGGAGGGTCTTCGAGTCGTCTCCTCCAACAAGGCATTCCCGAGCCAAGTCCTCCAAGAAAGAGACCCCGGCATTGATGGCTATCCAAGAGATTGAACTTCCTCGAGAAATGATCTGGATTCAACAAGCATCAGCTCTTCCGAGGAAAAAAAAAGTTGGTCCTCAAGGGACAGAGCCTCGGGACGATCCAACAGATCTTCTTTCCTCGAAGAAGAGGGGATTCGAGACAGAGAGCGTGGACTGAAGACTTCGGAACCCATGAAAAGTCGCAGAGAGCTTACCATCCCCATGTCGAATAGAGGCCATTACAACACTTCGCAAATCAGTACATTCCGGGTTCCCAAAAGTTCCTCGACTTTCTGTGCAGAGACAGGAAGGGAAGATAGACATTGAGAGCTTCCTCCTCTCCAAGAATTCGACGCGACCCATCGCTCGAAACGAGTGTGGAGCAAGGAGACGCTGGGGCCACCCAAAAGATCAAGCACGCAGAAGCGGAAACACGTCTGCAAGAACATCTCCCATCTTTTTCTCTCTGTTCCGTTTTTGATGTAGCAGGCCCCATTGAGATGGGCTTTTTCCGCAAGCTACGGCTTAGCCATGTCTGCCATCCAGGGAAAAGAAGATTTGGCACGGACTTGCATCTCTTGCTATGCCGTGCGCGATGCCTCTGTGCTGTCGTCTTGCTCGTTCCTTTGCTCTTGCTTTGGCACGGGATATCTGCTGCTGTTCGAATATGAAAATCCCTGCCATTTCCCTGTCCGAGGGTCAAATCGTGTTCAAATTCCTGAACATAGACGCGGTGCTATTGACTAATGAACCCCGTTGTCAAAATGTTCAATACTCTTTCTCTCATTCAAGAAATAAAATCGTTCACCGCCGGTTTCCCAATGCTGATAGAAATCATCAAAACCTTCGTGTGGTATCTCCCGTTCTCTCCCCTTCCTTTCCTTTCACTCCCATGTTCATGCTGTGACCTGGAACACTGGTCATTTTCTCCATATCGCATCTCGCCCCACCGACAATCGGCGCCATCCCTTATCCGCAGCAGTAGGTGATCTCGCGCTCACGCTCTTGGCCTGGTACACTGTCTGCGCGTCAGTCTCTGCAACTCACCAAAATTGTGAAAGAGGGAAATGGTTCACGACTCACGGTAAAGCGATGCTCTCCCAGCCGAAAATAAACGAGCCCAAAAATGCGCCGAGGAGAATGCAAATGATGATGTAGCCATTGTAATACATCGCCAGTAACATGACGAAATACGCCACAGCAAACTGTAGGAGGTGGAAGGTCGCGCGGATGAGTTGTTGGGTGAGCGTTGGGGTGAATCGTCGAGCAGCGCCTGCCGCAGCGGCGACGGTGCTCGTAGCGGTGGGCTTGTTAATGGCGTCCTCGTCGTCGTCGCTCGAACCTGCGGTGATGGTGGCTGTGGCGTTGCCGGATGCGCCATCAGCAGCGTCGAGCTCAGCGATTCGTTGTTTGACGATACGTGCATCATATTCCTTCGCAGCTCTCCGGAGGGCTTCTAAGGACATGACGAGTAGTACAACGCCGACACATGTGGCAGCAAAGGTGCCGTGCGAACGGACGTGCCAGCTGCGAGCGATGAAGCCTGGGAGGGACGTTCGTCAGCGACAGTGAAAAGGCTGAGAGCACTTTCGCACAGCTGTTAAGGACTTACAGGAATCAATCGTATACCAGTTCCACAACATCTGGATGTACGGCTTCTCGTCAGTATTCCTGTTCCGTGTCTCCTCTTGCGTCACTGTTGGCTTTGCTGCTCTGCCTCCTTCTTTCTGTCTTTCTTTCTTCCTTCTCTCTACCGCCATGCACCACGGACGAGGACTAATCTTACAGAAATCTTGCAAACTGTAGGGCTCATATCCATGCCTCCCATCGACGAGACCACTGTACTCGTAGGAGCGGCCATGCCTGTGACGATGGAGGTGACTGCTGAGGCGGCGGTTTGGCTCATTTCCATGTTGTCGGCTGTGAATGCGACTTGTTGGGCGTTCATTGTGATGGCTCTGATAATAATAATATGTGTTTTTGGACACCCTCTCGCTTGTCGAGGGAAGCGGTAGTGTAGTCAAAACTTGCTCAAACTCTCGCGGAGGAGTGTGTCGTAATGTCGGCACGGTAGGTCACGGGAGGAGTGACGATCGGTAGGAATTCTTGGTGTTTGGTGGCACGGGGTGACAAGATACAATAGTAGTAGCGGCGGCAGTAGCATTCGCAGTGTCTAGGACAAGGGAAGGCGCTGTGGACGAGAGGAATATGAAGTGTAGGGGAGAGAAGGATATTGTGAGCTGAGCCGGTACCAAGAAGTAGATGTATGTATTGCGGAAGAGCTGTGGCTATATACAGGATGGCACTGTGATTTCTATGGATTCGGGAGTGTGGGTGGAAGGAAGAGGAGCGGTGGTGGTGGTGATGAATGACCAACCATAGTGTGTGTGTGCATGAGTGAGGGCGGTGATAGTACTCGGAAGGATGGTGATGTGATTGTTCAGTACAATACGCGACTGAAATGCGTGGAGAGACCAAAACCAGCGCTGGATCACGCCTGTGTTTCCCCACCACCACTACAACCACCACCACCACCATCGCCCACGCCCGCGCCGGGAGATGGACAAGACATTCAAGCGACGTGGCGGTGACCGCCGACATTGGTATTTGCTATTGTAATACTATACAGTACTGGAAAGATTTCGAGCAAGGGTCTCAATCAGTCCCACGATTTGGTCCCCTTCATTATCATTCTTCTGCGGATCTCATTGTCACATGGACTATACAAGGATAGACAAGCCGGTATCTCCTTACGATTCAAGTATTCGTGTGGTACCGCAGCGGCAAAAAGGGCTGACGTGAGACTTAACATAGTCCCTAGAGATTCCGTCATCCAGGCTTTCCCAATCTGGGCAGATCTGAGCAAGTTTCCATTCTTTGCGATATACCATTATAATCAATCCGTTCGGTTGTGTTCGCGAGAATCACCCTCACCACATCTGATGTGAAGATGAACAGGCAAGAATACCGCTAGCACGTCTATCCGCTACAGGAGATTCGACGGATGCTGGCCTGACACGAAATCCAGCATTCTCGACTTTTGAACAAAGAAAACTACACAAACGATAAAGCTCGGTGTCCGACTCAGCGGTCTGCTACAAATATCGCCATTGGTCCAAAAACAAAAAGTAGGTACTTTGTACTAGTCCATCTCATGCAACACGACATGCACGTCTTGCTCGCGTCCATCTCGACGTGCTCAGCACGCGACCGCCTACGAGGAGCGAAACCCTTGCCCTTGTGCTGTGTAGCCGCGAAAAGAAAAAGGACATCTCCATGGTGCCTGCAGTAGGGGTTCGGCGAAAGTTCTATAACCTCGGCGGGACATCAACCCAATATTTGGGGATTATCTTGTCTATAAATTTATAACCTTGTCCTTGAGATGGAGACCATTCAGTCCCGAGGTCCCTCAACGCAGGGCTGTGAAAGTGGCACATGCGACATTCATACGACGATTAGGTGTTGGGTGTTTGAAAATTGGACCCTTGCATATGCGGGCGGAGAGGTGTCTCGGACAACGCGTGGGGCTGCACTGTTTCTTCGTTATTGTGTAAGCTGTTGCTCTGTCTTTCACTGGTACACGACTATGCGCGCTGTCACATGTGCAAGGTATCACATGTGTGCCCGAATGACACATAGGCATTCCCCTCGAGATGCTTCGCAGACAATAACGAATCAGAGTTGATGGATGGGATCTTGGAGGCCAACAATTCTCATGTTGAGGCGTTGTCATGATTATATAGTAGTAAATGAGTATACACCTGCATGAGACAGCGAATCTGGGGCATCGCGACCCCAGAGCCTTGCGAGTATTATCGGTCGCTGCGAGCATATGTTCCGTCACAGAAGTCAAAGCTGTACAACTCTCGAGCTGATCAGGGACGCGAGTTCTATTGCGAGATAGTCCTGCATTGAGGAGGCGAGGAACCTAGACGATTTGAATGGTCGTGAGTGTATCGACTAGGGTTTATACTAGGGTTTGGGTTATCCTCACGCTCGCACACGTGATATGTATCTGCCTGCTCGCCTGCCATCACCATCACTTCACAGTGCGTACATAGGCCATCATTCGGGGACCGATCCACCTTGCTATCATTTCTTATTGCAAAAATTCAATACCCATCGCGTCGTCCAAGCCTTGGATGTGTTGCTGATCGACAGCCCTATTCCACATCCGTGCCGCATGTCATCCAGAACGGCATCCAAGCGTATGCGATATTGTGGCGGCGCGATTCTGCCTAGAATTCACATGACCACCTGCAGCATTTGTGTGGGTATTGACGGATGTGACCGAGCAGGATGCAGGATGAATCAGGCCTGGAAGGAAACTTGAGTAAAAATGGCATCGGAGGACGTGTGAGAATGTACCGTCTGATGGGAGTAATGATGAGAGGCCCAATGGTACTGGCACTGTCAGCACTGCAGATCTGATGCAGATGGATGGCAATGATGTTTGGTACGGTCCTGAATTTGAGTGGTGATCATCTGCGATTGACGACAGGTCATGCATAGAGATTTCGTGGATTTGATTTTAATGTGCACGTTCACCAAGGTGCGGTCCTGGACGTGTATGCACGGTCAGACTATATCCATCAGCAGAATCTACACATTGGTATCAGCCGTCGACATGTCGCTCATGCCAGCTTTGGCATTGAGGACGAGTTGTGGCGTCGCAGCGGCACGCGAGCAGAGGTGGAGGTGCTGGCGTCGGCCGCAGTCATCACTACAATACGGTTCATCCAGAGAAGAAGCGACCAAATATCAACAGCGGCGGTATGTGACCCACCTGATGTTCCTTGACGAGTGTGCAGATCACCCGTATCAACGATTAAGAGACATTATCACAATTCACTCGCGCGCACTGCTTTCCTCTCCATTCTCCCCGATGGATAAGCAGCAGCGATGCCAAGCCCTAAGGATCCCCGACGATTGATGGATCGATACCCGATTCGTCTGGACAGGACCGGGGCCTGAGCGCCGCACGCGCGTGGCAAAGGGGATGATCACAAAACGGTTCCCGCTGTATTCTCTCGAGTTCTGGACCTGCCAGAATGTCTCGGTGCCAGATGTTGAAGCACTTTGTGATCCCTCTTTTTCGTCAAGCTCTCCTGTCAATGTGCATTGCTACCTTCCCGATGCTGTGCAGTGCACTCACAATGGTAGCAATCGCTGCGCGCACGTTCCTCACCTCCTTCGATACGGTGCTATCAGCTCTCCATCCTCCTACAGGAATAGCCTAGCATCGAATCTAGATTATTCGTAAAAATGATGGAGAAGCAAGATGTGCTTACCTCTCTTCGTTTGCAATGGACATGATGCTTCTTCTGCGTGGGTCATATGCGATGGAGAAGACTATGACTGTATGGAGACGCGAAGAACTCTCATGTACCCGGGCCTTTAACATTGTCTGCAGCAGAAAATAATGCCATGTCTCCTACAATTCATCTACTGTAGTATCGTGTTCAAACGCCGAAGGATCCATTTTGCTGTAGCGTGCGGCGGCCCCAGCGGCCAACGTTCATCGGCCAGCCGAAGGTGCCCATCTGGGTGAGTAACGATGAAAGGGTGTGGTGTGTGAGAACAGCAGCAGGCGGCGGGAATTCCCTTTCTCTCGACCCGTCTTGCCTGGTGCTGTGCACCACTCGTCCCGCCAAGCTTCCCATCAACTCTGACGCCAGCGCTCACCACCTGGACAGTCTCCGATTCCCCAATCTCGACTTCACTTCTCCTTCATACTGCTTGCCTGTTGTTACAACGAGAATGTGTACTGAACATTGAATATCCGACAGCAATCCACCCAAAGCGAAACTTACAAATCCATCCCTCGGAATGGTCGACGCCGGTGATAGTGTCATCCCACACTCACCGCGAGGCCGCCGCCCTCTAATGTCATGAAGTTCCATCATCTGCAACACCGGATGGTCGCGGCGAGGGCGCGACTGCCTCTGACAATGCGCGTTTCCATCCGGGAACAACTAGCCTGCCTGATCCTCGCCTCCTCTCTTCTTGGCCTGATTGTCATCTCTCTCTCGGTCTGGTACACGAATCACAATTTCGTCCTCGATGTCGCCTCCTCCCGGTTGCGCAATGCAGCTTCGCTCAAGGCTGCACAGATCTCTGGTAATTTGGAGCTTATGGAAACCGTTGCCGGGTTCATCACAACGCGTACATCCATACAGAACAGTCTTGCCCGCTATGGAAATGGTACGAACCTCACCTCGGCCAACTTTGAAGGCGCCCAAAACGATATCCAGTCTAGTCTGGGTGATATCAACTCCAATGGGCATGCTCTGGCTCTGCAAGCTCAAGTCTTCGCCCAGGATATCAGAAATCGAAGCGCCAGTGTCAGCGTCCTCCGCGCCACGGGTCGGACTCTGAGACCTATCGAATTGCCCTGGTATTATCCCAATGGAACTCAGATTAATCTCGGGGACGTTGGCGTAGGCTATCCGAGCATGCTGTATCCCAACCTCACGATCGCGGAGGACCGTTTTGAGAACTTGACCGTGACATCCGCTGTGTACAACGGCAAACGCTTGCTCCAGAATTCCACCTTGGTTCTAGGACCCTTAACTGTGAATGCAAGCTTTTCTCTCATTTCACTCACCTTGCCAATCCTCAACAGTACCTCTCGCGCAGATGGACTTGGCTGGCTCACTGTAGTCATGGATGCGGCGCTCATTAAATCCGTCATTGCGGCTCCCGAAGGCCTTGGCGATACTGGTCAGACGCTACTTTTTGGCCCAATAGGTCCATCCAACCTATTTGACGCGGGTGTCCGATATGACGAAGAGACCGGGACAAGGCCAACCTATGACGTCCGCTATCTATTTCCACTCAATGCAAATATGAGTGATCGCCATCCTGACCACGTGGCCGGCACTGCGAACAAGCCTTTTTCTGCAGACCAGTACCCCGCTGTTGATGCAGCCATTACAGAGAGGAGTGGCGATGTCGATAATACTGATACCTTGATAGACACGTACAACGAGGCAGGAAAGTCGGTATCGGTTGGCTATTCGCTCACACCAAGCCCGATGGTCGATTGGGTGATTGTGGTTGAGCAAGCACGATCGGAAACCTGGGAGCCGATCTATCACCTCCGAGATATACTCCTGGCGTGTGTTTTCAGTGTGGTAGGCTTCCTCGCAATTGTGTCCTTTCCCATGGCGCACTGGGCGATTCTGCCCATTCGGCGGTTGCGGGTCGCCACAGCCGAGACCATGGATCCCCCGAAATCAGATGATATAAGCTACACGTCTGGCAGCGAAAAGGCTAACCCCTACGCGTTTGCCTGCAAGGATGGGGGCTTCATGACTTCGACGCTGAAATGGCGACCGCGACTCGATGATCCCGAACTTCAACGTCGAATGATGGAGGACAAGCCATTCCGAATTCCCAACAAGGTCCGAGTGGGCAAGCACCTCGTCAAAGATGAACTGACAGAGCTCACTACGACGTTCAACGAAATGTCGGATGAGCTGTTTGTACAATATGCGCGACTCGAGGACCGTGTTCGACAAAGGACTTTGGAACTGGAGCAAAGCAAGAAGGCGGCAGAAGCAGCTAACGAGACCAAGACTCTTTTCATCGCCAACATCAGTCATGAATTGAAGACCCCCCTGAACGGTATTCTTGGCATGTGCGCCGTCTGCATGCAAGAGGATGATCCATCGAAAATTAAAGAATCCCTTGGTATCATCTACAAGAGTGGCGATCTGCTTCTCAAATTACTCACAGATCTACTCACTTTCAGCCGAAATCAGGTTGAACAGGTTGCCACCCTCGAAGAAAGAGGATTCCGATTGCGTGATGTCGAGGAACAAATATACGCGCTATTCGCGAAGCAAGCCGCAGAAAAGAAGATTGACCTCAAGATTATATTCGACGACATGTTGTTTGAAGGAGAGGTTGCAGGTACTCAGACTGGCTTATACCAGGCACAATCACGCACGTCGGATTTGGACACTCGAAACCTTCTCCTATGGGGCGATCCGCACCGCATCCTGCAGGTCGTCATCAACCTCGTATCGAATAGCCTGAAATTTACTCCCGCTGGCGGGAGTATCACCCTGGGGATCAAATGTACTGCGGCGAAGTGGGTCGGCGTCGGAATCACACCGTCGGGATCGTTGACATCGACGCCGCTCCGGCGTTCTCTAACCTTCGACCGGCGTCACAGTCTGCATTACGAAGACACACTGCAGCAAGGTACCGCGAATCTGATCAAACCCCATACAGCTATCGCTAGAGGACGACAAGAGGGTTCTCGATCGCTTCCGCCTGGACAGGATCTGCATTTCGAATTTGAGGTCAAAGACACTGGGCCGGGTATCTCAACAGACATGCAGCAACGCATCTTCGAACCTTTTATTCAAGGCGAAGCCGGATTGAGCAGACAACACGGTGGTGCTGGACTCGGGTTGAGCATCTGCTCACAGCTCGCAAGCCTCATGGGTGGCTCTATGAGCCTGAACAGTATTCCAGGCCAGGGAAGCACATTTTCTTTCCATTTGCCCTTACGTCATGTCCAGCAGTCGGAATGTGAATCGTTCACAGCGAGAGAGGGGAAAGACGTATTCATGGAGGACTTTAGCGGGTGCGGTGCACCACAACCCTCGCCGTATCGCCTTGACGAGAAGCGTCCATTTTTTGTGGATAACGAGCTGGCACCGCGCCGTCCACCTCTCATCAAGCGAATATCTGAAGCGGCCTCATCGCTGGGCGCAGAATCGCAGACACCGGGCTCGGAAATGACCGCCAGTAGCCTTCAGGAATCCGTGTCTCAATCAACACCATCGACCGGAATATCACCAGAGGCCCTCGACGAGTCGAAGATATCATCGACCACATCGAATAGTGACATCACTGCCGCCATGACCGATACATCGTCTGCACTACCCATCCGTGTGCTTGTCGCCGAAGACAACAAGGTCAACCAACTGGTCGTCCTACGCATGCTTAAGCTTGAGAAAATTGTCGACATTACTCTCGCCAATGATGGTCAGGAAGCACTCGAGATCGTGCAGGCGTCTATGGGAAATTCTTCGTGCCCCGCATCCTCTTCGTCGTCATCGTCGTCGTCGTCGTCGTCCTCGTCTTCTTCACCCCAAACGCCGTCTCCTTTCGACATCATCTTCATGGACATACAGATGCCGCGCCTGGACGGCCTGCAGGCCACTCGAGCCATTCGCTCCGCCGGTTTTCGCAATCCTATCATCGCCTTGACTGCCTTTGCTGCAGAATCCAACGTCACTTCATGCCATGAAGCTGGCATGGATTACTTTCTCGCGAAACCGATCAAGCGTGCTGCTCTGAGAGGCGTGGTCAAGGAATACTGCGGAGTGGCGCCGGCTACCTCTACCTCAGTTTCGACCTCACCTCCAAAGCCAGAGTACAGCGCCGAGATGTCTCCTGCTAATGAGAACGGCGCTTCTGGCACTGCGGAGAACAAATCTCCCGTCCTGCCTTTGGACAATACGACCAGCAAAGAGTGAACTGTGGAAAAACGCCACAATCCACGTTCGACATCTCGCTCTTTCTACCACTACGGCGCCTCCTCGGATCGGTCCTGCGTCGTTCACATGTTGCAACATTTCCCATTTGCATTTTCTTCTCGTTCTGTGCTTTATTAGATACCCATTGCGCTTGTATTTTGCACGCCCGCATCGTCAGGCACATACCATGCCTCTCACACAGATTGAGCTTTCAAGACGATTTCTTTTTGACCGTTTTGGCTCACGTCTGTACTGCTATGAAGCAATTTTCAAGACGAAATTTCGTCTCCGAACCTCTCCGCCATGTACACCATCCTATTTGGCATTCTTATTTGCTTTTTCGATTCGCGTCTGTCCGTTTTATCTGCTTTGTTTTTGGTCTTTGTTATGTTGCGCTGATCAGCGCTTTTGACGATTTTCCGTTTGGTACTTCCCCTCATCTTTTATGCTCGTTGTTCTGTCTTTTTCCGACAGCAGGGGAAAAGTGAGCATGCGATGGCGTTATATGGCACTTCTTGTTGTACTTCTTCATTCGGAGTTCTCAATGGGGCATGGAATGTCCATTTGGCTTTTGCTTTATTGGTTGCGCGGCATGGGACTATGTGTGCCACTGACGAAAAGCATCGATCCCGTTCGGTGCGAGGAATGATTTGAGTTCTTTTTGCTGCTCAATGTATTTCAAAACTTTTCGTACACGCTCATGTGCTCACGCGCGCGAAGTACAGAAATGATGACTATTTTTGGCCGAAATCGAAATTCATAGTGACGGAGTTCATGACGGGACTATATCTCATCTCCTGACTTTCGCATTCCGCCTCATTTACCACCATCCTCATCACTCTTAAGACCCCCTTCAAAATCCTCCAGAAACTTCCACCGCCCAACGTCCTTCCACCCTTCCTCCGCCCAGCCATTCAAGTCCCCAATCGGCCACTCCGGAATCACCCCCTTGAGACTCCAATCGTGCGCCAATAGCACGAAAACCTCCGCACAGGCATCCAACTCAACGTCCTTCTCCAGCGTCTCGCGGAGCTGGTCATCATCGTAGATAAGCGCAAATTTGGGATCCGGGTAGGAGCCCGCGAAGGGATCGATCAGGCTGAGTACGGGTGTCGCGTGTGGTTTGGTAGCGGAAGATGGGAAGAGAGGAGAGAAAATTCCTCCGGGACAAATTGGAGAGTGGAGATGTGGGACTGGTGATGGGCTGATTTCTGACGGCAGAGGCGTGTAGATTGAGGGCCGGATCTCGCCACAGTGGTGCGCGCTGTCGCCGCCTAAGAGAATAAAGGTTGGAGGGGAGACGGTGGTGCGGGCGAGGGCGTTGAGGTGGCCTATGGCGTGGCCTGATGGTTTCCGTGGTCAGCTTGAACTTGTTTGGGGCTTGTAGTAATGATCATAAGGTGTCGCACACTTACCTGGTGCATTTAACAGATAGAAACTCCCGTCGCCGAAGTAATCCAACGCCTCGAATCGTCCGATTCGCAATGGACTCTTCGTGAAGTCCACCTCAACTACGTCCCGACCTGCAAAGTCTGACTCTAATGTCTGAGCATGCGGATCTGCTGGGTATCCAGGCATGAACGCTTTCTTGCTCCCTGGTCCGACGATCAATTTGGTCGTTGAGGGGAAGGTGGACACATCACCGGTATGATCGAAATGGAAATGACTCCAGATCACCGCGGAGATTTCCTCCAGACCGATGCGATGCTCAGGAGCCGCCTCTGAAAGAACCTCGCTGACGTTCTGACCGACTTCTAATTTCGTGATGATCCCTGAATCCATCAAGCCCGGAATGCCTATCGCGGGAGCGAGATTCTGCCAGTCCTTTCGCACGCCGAGATCGTAGAGCAGCCGCTGTCCACTAGGTGGATGCGTGATGAGGATAGACCAACAGCCGCATCGCACGCGGTCGAAGCCTGGGATCGCGGGCTGCCATACCATCGAGGCGGGAGCACCAACTAAGTTCAGGGTGGTATCGATGACGCTGACCCGGACAGCGGTGGTAGATGGCGGCGCATTGAGAGGTGGAGGTCGGGGTGGAGATGAGGATGAAGACGACATTTTGAGGGACGCTTTGAGTGATACGCTGGGGAATCTTTGTCGTTTTAATTCCAGGGGAAGCCTTTTTCCGACTAGCGATAGTTTGGATTCTTGATAGGCGAGGTCTTGCTTGGGCTCTTCATGAGACCACAGGAGGGAGACGTCTGGACTTATTATAATGTGGATCCGACTTGCTCGCAATCTATGGATCACGATGAATCAACATGCTCTGAGCCCTAATCTGGCTTTCCAGGCTGGAGCAACATTGTTGTGTCAACCTCCAGGGCTCTTGAAGATCGACGCTCGCGGCAGGCTGTGCATCCATAGCGCGTGTGCCGGTGTCGGTTGCTCGTCTGAGTTATCGCCCTTTGATTGTTCTCACCTGATCTCAAATGGCGCCCGCTGAGTCGGAGGACAGAAGCGAAGATCAACATGCCTCGATCAGGGTTGTATCGTTGTCGAGATTCCGGCAGACGATGTTACAATCATCTTGTGGCGGTCTCCCGATTCGGTTCGCCGCATCGTGGCGCAGCCAATGCTGAAGCTCGCATTCAGCCTTCTTTCACGTCTAATATTGGCAAACGAGGGCTGCGATATTTGCGTCGATGGCTTGCCAGAACAGTGTGCGAACTCACGCACGAATTGTTGTGTCCAGTTGGAGAATGGCATAAACGGTGATTGAAGCTGATTGTGCACGTTCATGGTATCCCATATCGCATGAGACGATGAAGTTCACAACCCCCCACACATGTACAGACGATATCGCCAGAATGACATCACCATCAATGCAGGTACAATTTCGTCGCGTTTCACGCATGATTCTCGTGTCATTAGGTGCCTCAATGTGCGCACAAACATCATTTGCATTTGCTTCGATCTCCATAAGTCCAATCATTCGGTACAATCGCAAGATGCGATATGCCAGACTCCCTCCAATCAAGTCGTGATGCCGCCTTTCGTGCCTTGCAAGCGACAATTCTCCCCCGAAGCGACAGCTTCACCAGCCAAGCCAACCCCCCAAAGCGGGACTCGTAATGGCGGACATCGAGCAACGCTATTCCAGGATGTAGATGCGCCAAGTTCTGTTCAGAAATCAGCAGCAGACACTAGGAGACTTATCGAAAGTCTCGACAATGGCGACGATAGCGATTCCCTGAGCGAGGTCGACAGCGATGAGTTTGAAGATGTCCCTCCTTCGAAGCGGAGGAAGACTGTCCAAAGGAAACAGGAAGAGGAAGAGAATGATGAGGATGAGGAAGATGACGAAGGGATGGAATGGGAGGACGCATTCGGTCAGAACCAGACTCAACCTGCTCAACCTCCTACAGATGCCGAAATTGGAGACATCTCCATTTCTTTGAATGAGGATGGCAGCTATGTCGAGCCCATCATTTCGCTCGCTACCGGTAAAAAGGGTCCGTCGAAGCGCGAAAGGCAGACTCGGTATCGGACTCATTGTCTTCATGTCATGTCGCTTATGTGGCACAATACCGTTCGAAACTCATGGCTGAACGACAAAGAGCTTCATGAAATTCTCCTGGATGGTCTGCCAGATGGTGTCAAGCGAGAAGTACGTCGCTGGAAAGAAGTGATGGGTGGACTGAGCAAGAAAGAGCTTGAGGAGAAGAAAAAGAGAGTGGCAGCAAAAGGCAAGGGTAGAGGTGGTCGAAAGAGTGACACTGCTGGCAAAGGTCGCAATTGGAGTTACGATGCCGAACATCTTGAGCAAGGCATTCCAAATCTCAGTCGCGGTGACCCACTGTTGAGGCTACTGAAAGTTCTCGCAGCATACTGGAGGAAGCGGTTTATCATTACGGCGCCCTGCCTACGGAAGCTAGGATACATGCCCATCAAGCGATTACGCGATGATATTCGTGCCTGGGAAAAAGACAAGAGCAATGCGGACGCCCATGGCGAGAGAATCGAGACTCGAGAAGCTCTACGTAAATTAGCAAAAGCAGGCGAGGGATCAAAAGATGTGGGTGCACAATTGTTTTGCGCTTTACTTAGAGGGCTAGGACTGGAAGCGCGTATGGTGGCAAATTTACAGCCGGCAGGATTGTCGTTCAATGCGAAAGAAGAAGCAAATCTGAAGCCCGCAAAATCTGCTGTAAAGATCGAGGAAGCAGATGAGACATCTGAAATTGAAGTCGCCACTCCTGTATCGAAGGCTAAACCATCGGATGGCGTCGAACTGTCCGCGAAGAAGACGAAGAAGCCTGCATCTAAACCAAAGGAGGAAAGGCCCACGCGGCGGTCTGAAAGAGGAGATAAGACGCAACCGATAAGTCTCGACGACACAGATAGCGAGTTGAGTGATCCGCCAGACGAAGAAGACAATCGCATACCCGACATTCAGAGCGACAGCGATGACGAACTTTCGTTAATAGATGTCACTCCGGCGCCTCGGAAGAGGCCTTCAAAGAAGTATGATCGAGATCTATCCTATCCCAATTACTGGACAGAAGTCTGCTCGCCCGTCAGTCATAAATACATTCCCGTCGACCCTATCGTGCTGTCAACAATTGCCTCGACCGAAGATCTTCTTTGCACCTTTGAACCACGTGGAGCCCGCGCCGATAAAGCCAAGCAAGTCATCGCATACACCCTTGCTTATTCCTCGGACGGATCAGCCAAAGACGTCACCATCCGCTATCTCAAGCGGCATCAGCTACCTGGCAAGACCAAAGGCATACGTGTCCCGGTGGAGAAGATTCCGATACATGACAAGCGCGGCAAAATTAAGAAGTATGAAAACTTCGACTGGTTCCGTACCGTCATGAGCATGTATGACCGTCCTCAGAAATGGCGTACAGTGGCCGATGATCTTGAAGAACAGACAGACTTGAAGCCGTTTAAGCCTACAAAAGTGGGCGAAGCTGGTGCAGACGCTCCTGAGCAGAGGGAATCTCTGCAATGGTATAAGCAATCTGCTGAATTCGTCCTAGAGCAAAATCTGCGTCGTGAAGAAGCACTTCTACCCGATGCCACGCCTGTCAAGACTTTCACGCCACCTGCCAAGAAAGGTGCAACCTCCGAGCCAGAGACATTCCAAGTCTACCGCCGTGCTGACGTCGTTGCTTGCAAAACCACCGAATCTTGGCACAAAGAAGGCCGCGCCATTCGCACAGGCGAACAACCGCTCAAGTCCGTGCCGATCCGCGCGGTAACGTTGCAGCGCAAACGGGAGCTCGAGGATGCTTTACGCGAGACAGGCACCAAACCTCTGCAAGGGCTCTACTCACGCGAGCAGACCGAGTGGATCATCCCGCCACCGATAGGTCCAGATGGACATATTCCCAAGAACGCATTTGGTAATATGGACGTATACGTTCCGAGCATGGTCCCCAGAGGTGCAGTGCACTTGCCTCTGAAAGGTGTCAAGGGCGTTTGTAAGAAGCTCGGCGTGGAATTTGCGGAAGCATGTGTTGGGTTTGAGTTTGGCAAACAGAGAGCCGTTCCCGTCATCCATGGCGTGGTCATTGGTCTCAAGGATGAGAAAGTTGTCCGACAGAGGTGGCGAGAAGAACAGGAGGTTCTTAAAGCGAGGGAAGATGGGAAGAGGACTGCTGTGGCCTTAGGTAACTGGAGGAAGATGGTCGTTGGGCTGAGGATCCTTGAACGGATGAAAGCGGAGTATGATGTGTCGGGCGGAATTAGTGAAGAGAGGAATCCTTTCGTTGAGAAAGCGAGAAGAGAAGGCCGTTCCGGAGCTGTTGTCGATTTGACTGGTGATGGTACTGATGAAGATCAAGAGGGCGTCAACGAAGATGACATGGCAGGCGGTTTCTTCCAGCCCGGACATGACGAAGAAGAAGTACCCCAACGACGGCAAGATCATCAAAGTTCAAGAGGAGACGAAGTTAAAGCCGAGCTTCATCTCGACGATGATGATGGTAATACAGGTGGAGGCTTTCTGCCAGACGAAAACGAAGAAAACAATGCATCGCCAGTCCCAGGAGAAGACTTTAGCGGCGGCGGCGGATTCCTCCTCGATGAAAGCTCATCCCATAACGAAGCAGAGCACAAATCCGCCAATGGTTCATCGCTGAAAACCCACGCATTGCCCGCCCAGCGATCCGCGCCAATGTCACTACAAGCGATGCACGCACCCGGACCATCAGCCTCCCTCGTAACAGAAGCCGATCAATCCGACATCGAATCGCCTCCGCTATCTACATCCAAGACCAAGAAACCCGTGCCCAAATCTTCTATCAAGAAAAAACCAATTCCACGTGCTAAGCCTACCACGAAGGCGAAATCCCCCGCCAAAGCGACTCCGCTGAAAAGTGCATACTTCGGCGGCAGTGGCCCACGAAGCCGGAGTGCAAAATTCGAGGACCCATCCGATGAAGACTCTGACGATCACGATGAACAAGCGGTGATTGCGAAGGACGATGACGATCGCGACGATGATGGTGAGGATGAAGCGGCCAGTGAAGAGGAGATCGTCACGCCGAGGCGCACGACGAGGAGGACGAGAGGGCGGACGTGATCGTCGCAATGAAGACGTGGTAGGTTTCTCTATACGAGACATGTGAAATAATGAGAAGCTTCGCGATGCTGTAGGTACGACACAGTGGTTGTATTTGTATGTATAGATGTATATGTATATGTACATGATGATTGTTTCTGTCTGTCTGCAGATGGCACACGCCGTGAACTGACAAAACAGGCCGCGGGAAGTCCACGATATCCGGAACACCGAAACGAATGAGATAAAACTCGAGAGATTACATGGATTGGGAGAGTGAAATATATGTGTTGCCGGCGTTGGTATTCTTTTCATTCAATAGAAGAGACTGTCTGTGCTACAGATTAGATATGTGAACTCCATTGTGGTCTTTTCTGACCGTGATATCGCAGTAATTGCATGGTATGACAATGGAGATTAGACAACGTCGTTCTGATCAGAGATTGAATCATCGGTGAACTTGTTCACTTTACCGCAGGTGATTGGGGTGACTCATAAGTTCCCGCGCATCTCCTGCTCTCGCTCGATCGCCTCAAACAGACTCTTGAAATTGCCCGCTCCAAATCCTTCGAAATTATTTCTTTGAATGATCTCTAAGAAGACAGTCGGCCGGTCCATCAACGGTCTGGTGAATAATTGCAGCAGATATCCGCCCGCGTCAAAGTCGACAAGGATGTTCAGACGCTGGATCGTCTCCAGGGACTCTTCCAGATGCATGCCGGCATCTTTGAGACGTTGGCGCAGGGCGATGTAATACGTGTCTGGAACGTTGATAAAGTCGACACCACGGGCGCGCAGTGCCGTCACCGCTGCGAGGATATCGTCCGTCCGTAGCGCAATGTGTTGCACGCCGGGCCCGTTGTAGTAGTCGACGAATTCTTCGATCTGGCTTTTGCGTTTGCCGAGGGCGGGTTCGTTGATGGGCATCTTGACGACGCGATTCCCGTCGGTGGAGCTCATCACGACGGACTTTAGAGCAGAAAAGTCGGTGCAGATATCTTTGTCATCGACGCTCCAGAAGCGAGTGAAGCCGAGACATTGCTCGTAATAGGCGCATGTCGCTTCTAGTTGGTCCCAATCTTGATTACCAACACAATGATCGATCGCGGAGAGCTGCACAGGCGGCAAGAGGAGATTGATTGGGTCCACCTTCTGTATTTCCCCTTTACGTTGAGGAGTCCGGTAGCCCGGTAGGAATGCTCCAGTGTATGTTGTTCTTTGTACGAAAGTGTGAGTGGTGTCACCATAAGTCTTGATGCATGCGGTGATGACTTCACCATCCTCGGGACATGATTCGCGCACGGGAGCACGAACTCCTATGGCTCCTCGACGAATGGCCGACTCGTAGATGGCTTCGGCATCGTCGACTTCAAAAGCAACGTCCTTGACTCCATCACCATGTTGGTCGAGATGATCGTGTATCTCATTGAGAAGCCTCTGCTCCTTCTCGGGTACTTCATGTAAGCAGTTGCGACTCGACGAGCGGATTGGTGATGTGAAAACGAATCGGACGCCATCGTTCTCCACTACATGGCTGGCGATGTAGCGAGAGCCAGTCTCCAAACCCTTGTGAGCAACGAGTTGGAAGCCCATGCGAGTGATGTAGTATGCAGCGACTTGCTTGGCATTGCCTACCCACCAGGTGACGTGGTCGTACCCCCGATATTGGGCTGTGGGCTCAGACGTATGCAGTGAAGAGAAGCCACCATCGGAGGAATATGTTGGACTCGATCGCCCATTCTCATTGGGCAGAAGTAGAGCAGGCGCCATCTCGCGAGATGATGTTCAAATATACAATCGAATCTACAAAGAGAGGCATACGCGAAGATAGCCCATGTATATATACATGAGAGAGGCAAGCTATGTGATGCTCAAGCCACAGGTCTGATAATGCAAAAAGACCAAGAACACTCATCGAGCGACTGCGACCTCTTCGGCTGACCACTAACACCATAAATATCGGCAAATGCAAGATCGGTAACTGTCATGGCAGCTGACCGCTGTTGGAGATATGCTCTTACGCGATATGCCGAGATGGAAATCTCGTAGGGCATGACGATGTTGCAACGACGCATACGTTTCTACGGGTTGCTCAATCGCTTTAGCGGTAATGGGGAATGCCATTGGGTGCTGTTGTACAGGTGATGTCCAGTGAAGTTAAGCCGAAGTTGAAATTCGCTTGTTCTCGGCTTGTGGTACAATGTTCCGGAAGTAAGCGAGCGGCATACTGTAAGCGCAGGAAAAGAAGATGGCCCGAGCGGGTTAATATGTGCTAGAGTGGAAGCCGCGATATGACTTATCAATAACGAAGCCCCCGGATTAACCTTGCAGAAGCGCAGGCACAAACCCTGGAGCTTAGGTATCAATTAAGATGTCAGAGTGCTCTTCCGCCGTGCCAGAGCCATGTCGTGGCGGCATAATATGCTCGTGTCGCCTGGATCATGCTGTTTAAGCACAGCTCATATGTCGGCCGAAATGGCAAGCGGCATACTTTTGGCAGGAACAAAAGACAACGGCAGCTGAAACTCCCAAGAGAACGTCAGATCACCGAACCCAACCTTCCTCGGCGCGTCTTGATTTTTCTTCTCACATCGCAAGGTGAAGATGACTCACTTGTCTGAGACTGATGCGCGGGTCCTTGCCTGTGTCTTCGAGCCAGAAGGCATTCCAGCAGGCACAAAAGTCTTTGTTGATCCAAGCTTGCCCGAACACAACCAAATTCAGGATCACGAAGTGTTGCAGAACATAGCGCGACGCGAGCGAGAAGCGATCTATCTCATCGAGCAATTCGAGAAAAGTGACAAGTTAGGAAACTCTTCGAAGCACGAGACGTTCGCAACCGCGATTCAGATTCTGGATGATTTGATCATGAGCCACCCAACGTACGCACCGGCGTGGAACGATCGCGCGCAGCTCCGAAGATGGCGGTACGGTGATCACAACACCATCTGTCAAGATCAGGCGAGCATCGACAGAGAGCGCGCCAAAATGGGCTCAGAAGCTGTGACTGATCTCAGAACGGCGCTGAGATTAGCATCAACTCCTCGGCCACAAGATCCAGTATCGCCAAAACAAGGACGGCTTCTTGCGCAATCATATACCCAGCTAGGAGCTTTGCTTTATGCTGCATCAAGAGATTTGAGTACGACGGAAAGCGTTGTCGTTGGTGCTGGGTTTGAAGATTGGACACAATCTCGGTTTGAGGAAGAGTCATCAAAAGCCTTCTTTCTTGGAGGAACGTATGGCAATGAGGTAGCGAAAGCTCTCGCAGTGCATACCAATCCGCATGCAAAGCTTTGCGGTAGCGTGGTCGAGGAGGCCATTCGCCGGGAAGTTGCCTCCAATGTGATGTAGCAGTAAGGTACGCTGCTGTGGGTCTGCTGCTTGTACGGCCTTTCAATAGATTCAATTCAATTCCACCTCACACCAAACATCTTGCCTTGTTTTCTTTGCCCAAAGATGCCGTCCGCATTCTCCAGGTAATGCCTTTTGTGACCAGGGACGTCAAGTGCCAGAAGGCGATACTCGAACTGTTCTCCTGGACGCCTCGTCATGTGGAGAACGACCGTACCTTTTGCGGCTGGGCCCTCCACGAAGAAATGCATATGGAGATGCTCCAAGCCTGCACGATCCGTTTCGATCCTGCTTGCAATCTTCCGATTGCGCGCCCATCGGCTCCAGCTGGGTTGGCCGTATGCCTCTATCTCTCTATTACTGTGAATTCCTTCGCCAGCGAGAAGCTCGCGACATGCTGGGTCTGCACGGACACGATCCGCTGCTCTGTTGAAATAAGCCGTTTTGCTGTCCGATGAGAACACTTCCAACCAGAGAACTGTTGCGACACCACCTGTCAAAGCAAGACCGACCAAGACGATACCGATGTTGAAAGTTTGCTGAGTTGTGCGAGCCAGCTTCTCGCCGGTGGAGAGATTCGTCCAGGGAATTTGACCAGTATCGTTCACAACAGTGACTGCTCTCCGCGGAGGAGAGCTCGGGGCAGCACCATTTGATTGTGTCGCTAAGCTCCTCGAAGGAAGGATTGTTCGATTGATGACGCTTGAGCGTAGCAGCGAAGTTGTGCGGATCCCGACGTTTGCCATGGTCACAGTATGTATTTTGTCAAGCGGAGGTAATCTGAAAGATGAAAGATCCAATATTGCCGTATTTTAGTGACGCATTGTTGGCGAGCTCGAGCTCTTATCCGACGGTTCGGCCCACCCCGGCAGAGGCAAGTCCCGATGTAGGATAGATCGTGAAATCCACCTGGGCATCCTGTAACAACAGGACCCGTGGACCCCTTAACAAATAATAATAAATAATTGAATGCACGAGACATCTGCACCACGACGACCATATCTGTGGGCTCACGTTCAGCGGTCTGTACTCTCCCCAGCTACTTCATATAACGCGACTGAGTGAAGATCGATCAAAATGTCATCGCTATTGTCAAATATTCTGAGCATCCTAGAGGAGAGGGACATTGCGCTTGGTCGAGACGACGTGGCTTGGGCATTCGAGCGCCCAGAAACCAAAGAGTCTTTGACCGCGTGGGTAAATGAATACCTCACGCCAGAGACACTTTTGACCAAGGATGAATTGCAATAGTAAGATCAACGTGGTATAGGTCATTGATTTTGCTCACTGACAATATTCGTAGCGCGGAAAACCACAACGTCGATACACTCACATCGACATCCAAGTGCCGAGCACCGTCGGATCTCGAGATTGAAGCGGCCTTGAGCTCACTTGAAGCCAGCACCGCTGCGATCGAGAAGCAATGCCGTGCTCTAGAAACACAAAAATCATTTCTAAAACAATTAAGCACGGACAAACAAACCGCTTCGCCGGAGCCAGATGAAAGTGTTCGAACTCTGCAACAGAAGAAATTTACTAGAGATCAAGCGCAGGCCAGTCTCGAAGCAGATGAGCTGTCACAGGCATTGAGTAGCAAGCTGCAATCGGTAACAAAGCAAGTAGAGACGGCTAGCGGTAGAGCTTCATCACATGTGGAACGAATCCTTGAGAAAGACGACCGATTGCTTGGTGGTTTACAGAAGCTCGTCCCGCGACTATCGACATCTGTAGAGCCAGACGATGCTGCAGAAGAAGTAGAAAATTTGTGCTCTACTTTGGCCTCGTTTACTGTGAGAGAGATCCATGCCCGCCTGGATGCGGCGTATAAAAACACCATCGCAAAGCACTCAGGACTGGGAAACGGATCAATGGAAGGTTCTCTTTCTGAGCAACAGAGTAGACAAAGAGAAACACTTCAGGCTGAGCTCGACGAGCTTGGAGGCGAAATCGAAGGCCTTGTCACCATCGCAATCGACAACCATTATCGCAAACCGCTTAGGCAAAGCATGTTCGCAGCTCATACAGAGAATCAAAATCAAAAGGCTCAATGGGGTGAATACACCGTCATGACCTTACAGTATCTGGCCGCACGACTTGAGATTCTGGACGAACATGTGCAGCAGGTTCAAGGTCACAGTGCCGCTTTGCAGACCATTACTGATGCACTACGCGAGATTACAAAGAGTGCACGACGGGATACGGAAGGAGCTGGCGGCCCGGACAAGGCTATGGCTAGAGGGCTCAAGCCATTGCGTTTGGTGCAGGCCAACCTTTCGGAAAGCCAAGATCCGACCTTTCAGCTTCTCCGTCAGCTTGACGTCCGAGTGATGGATGTGACCAGCGCTACGACCGTGTCCGAGGTCTTGGCTCCAACATTGGACGAACGCCGAGAGAAGCTCGCATTACTGAGCGGAAATGTCGAAGAGACCATTGCCGACACCGTTATCCGATCTTTGGCCAAGACCGATGCTCACGTACATGATATATTGACTGCGGTGTACGCGCCAACGAAGTATCGCAGTATTCAGTTGGTGGATGGTACGCTCCAGTCGGCGTTGGATCAATTCGAGATGGAGACGGAAACCGTGGGCAATGTGATGCGGGAGCTCAATTTCGACACCATCACCCACACGGTCAAGACGAAGCAGGCCAACTTGATCGCGCAGCTCACTTGATAGTTGTCAAGCCCGAATGCATCAAGAGAGCATGACACAGCCATTAATAGGGCTTGACGTTGTCGGGGGTTTCTGTATTGCCAATTGTACATTTTGTTCTCTTCGGTAGCGAGAGTACAGTACGACCGCTGAATGAAAGTTCATCGCACGGAACCACAATCTTACATACCGATTCCGCGAGCCAGCCGTATGCTCTAGCGGCGTCTTTGATGCCCAGACATCTCGATTCCAACAGGTTCATCGCGATCCCAACGCGCTGGATCTGGGTGGCGGCAGCGGCGTCGGTTCCAGGAAATGACATGTTTCGAACAATCCGGATCTGCTTCGGCGGATTCCAATACTTCCGCTCGGAGTTGTATTTCGTTTCATGAAGATGACTCGGGTCATCAGGAGTATCATTGCATTACCATCCAGCCGAAACCCGGGATCCGCGAGTCAATGATTCCAAATGCAAAATGGAAAAGGTGACATGTGCAGAGTCTCACAAGGCTGAAAGAGCCGGTCGCATTGCGCAGAATAATAATACATCGTTATTTCGGATGACGAGGAATTTTCCGCCTCCGCACCACTTTCCTCGATGGGAAAGAACTTGTACCGTACGTAGCTACCACGGCGCAATCACTTTGTAAGATGAACGCGTTTGATACAAGTTACATTTTGACCAAGCGCTCGACAAGTGTCACCAGGGTTCGTCATCGCATTCGTGTGGGCGTGATCTATGTGATGCTCATGCTTATCACAGCTCAAAAATAATCGATCATTAGGCATGCGGCCGGACATACGGCCGACTCCTCTTCATTGCTTCGTGACGAGTCCCACGGTCCGATGAATCCGAGGGAGCTACCCCAGCACTAATTCTCCACCAGCGGCGCGGGCTGGGAAAGGTCACTACCCCAGCTTTCCAAGGTTCCTTCGTCAACATTTTTGGTTGGTTCCCGCCCAAGCTAATACAAAGACGTCCCTCTACCTCTTACTTACCTACTACCTAGGTGCCTGGGTAAGTTGGGATATGCTCGTCCGCCACCATTTATGAATGTCCACCACACTTCATCCTGCCCAGGTGTAGTACTTTGAGTACTGTAACAAGTATCGTTCCGGGAACATTTGTCACCAGTATGATACTCAATGATGACGGCTACATACCAAAGCTGCTCCAAAGACTTGCCGAATCCATACATGATGCGCATATTGACACTGCGGCGGGTGGGCATGAATTTCATCATCGTGCATGCACTGAACTGTATTGAGATGTCTCACAATCTCCTTTGGGTTTGTGCTTTGTGTTCAGAATCGCACGTCAAGCACCCACAGGTGGGTGGTGTGCACAGTGCAGTGGTCTATCTGCTGGTAAGAATAACAACCAACTAATAAGGGGACCGAACACGAATACTGTGATAGTTCCCATATCTGTTCAACCTTATGAGCTGGACCGCCTGTGAATTCCACAAAATTGAGATGCATAGGTGCTCTGATATGCAAGACTTGCTCAATGTCTTCCCGCTGATGACGCACAGGTGCCCTTAAACGCAGGTGAATCCTGGAGATAGACCCAGCCCGAGCACTGTTGTAATAACAATAATAATAAGAAATCGGCCGCGGCGCAGCGGGACCTGCGACAACCGAGCGGGCTGAGCGCCACTCCCAGGATCCTTTACCACTCACTCCGAGTCCCTTTTACCCAATTTTGGCCATGTATGGACACTACTGGACACATGCGTAGCTGGACAAGACGAATTGTCTGCCTACATGAAGCTTATCCTAAGCCCGTTCGCTTACTCGTCATCATTGTCACTGTAATAAACTCCACGCCACATCCATCACTGCATACCGCGCCGGAGTCCCGGAGCCCTGCCCTTACTCGTTGAAGGGTGGCGTCTTTTCCTTGCCATTGGGCCGGTCACCCATCCTTTCTCCAACAAACCATGCATCCCTTCAACGATTGGTTTGTTGGTGGTGCGCAGTCAATGCATCCATGCGGCGCGACCAGCAGCGCACGGCACGCTTTTACGCATGTGATGGGGTCCAGTATGCTAGGGGAGCTTCCATCGAAGATGCTGTCAACCGAATATCGCCATCCTTGCGGCGTAGTGGCTCTTCGCTATATTGCAAGCTATCCTCCACATTCGATTCTCTGCCTTCAATTTTAGCCGATCTACATACCCACCAGGCGTATAGTCCGAAAGACGCCCGTTGCCTGCGGCAGAGAGAGTCTTGAAATTGTACATCGGACCCGTTTGTCCGAATACAGTCGTCCCAGCCCAAGCCGTTGGCCAGCTTATATTATATCCCCAACCGTCGACGGTTCGCACTTTCTGCGCCTATTTGGTGGGACAGTTGCGCAATTCACAGATCTATCCGTTTTCGAAAAACAACAACCCGACCATAAACACAAAATGACAAGCAGAACCGCACGGGTGAACGAAGACCTGGAACCGCCACACTCCAATGATATTCCTCGTGAGAGAGACTATGGTATTGATCTCTCTGCGACCTTCCCGCGTATCACATACCACTAATAATGGACTGCCCAGGCTACGATCTTGACGACTCCGAAGATCGCGAAAATGCCTTGAGAAAAATTCACACCTCGGGTGCCTTGTCGATCTCACCAGAACTTTTCGAAAAGATCTATCTCTCACCGCAAAATCGAGTCTCTGGTGACTTGCGAGGGACATTCGCGAATCCGACTCCGCTGTAAGCATTTGCGAAAATGATTGAATATTCCCGCGTGTGGGCTAATGCTGAGGAATCCAAATTATAGTGCCATCGGCGGTTTCTTGATTGCGTTGACGCCCTTGTCTTGCGATCTGATGGGATGGCGAGGATCAGGTGGTAACGGCGCGGCATCGACGGGGTCCTTCTTCTTCTTCGGCGGTCTACTCATGATTCTCGGATCTATCGGCGAGGTATGAAATTATTGATGAAGCCTCATAGATGACCGAGAAATTTTTGATCCGATACTGACGGTAATCAAAAGTTCATCCTAGGCAACACATTCCCAATGGTGGTATTTGGCTCGTTCGGTGCCTTTTGGCTCTCATACGGCGCAACACTCGTTCCGGGGTTCAATGCATATGGCGCGTACGTCGGCTCAACGACTGGCGATCTAGCAGGTCTACAAGATGCAGGGTTTCAGTCCAGTTTCGGTAAGTCCGAGAACACCAGACCTGTCGATTGAAAGATACCCCGGGGACGAAAGAGAGTCAGTTTGGACTGACGAGCGGACTACAGCTTTCTTCCAAGTCTTCATGGGCCTCCTGTGTACCATGTACATGATCCTCGCCCTACGCACGAACCTGATCTTCTTCCTCATCTTCCTCACCCTGATTCCCTCATTTTGGACCTTGGCCGCCGCGTTCTGGAAACTATCCGAGGATCCGGTTGGGAATGCTGTATTGGGGAACAGACTGATCTATACATCCGGCGCATGTTCATTTGTGACATGTATCCTCGGGTGGTACCTGTTCCTCTCCATTATGATGGCATCATTGGATTTCCCATTCCAACTTCCAGGTAAGAGTCGAATGCAGCTCCAGGGCATCGGATACCTCAGTGCGACGGAGGCTTTCAAATTCGCTGTCAGCTAACTTTGTTCTCTTGTTATAGTCTTCGATCTATCTCGTTACATTAAAGGTGCTTCAGATCGGGAAAAGGCCAGGAAGAAGAAGAAGTTGTATGACGCCTAAATTCAACTCATGATGGCTACACAAAATTCCTTCTAGCTAGTTCGACGGAAATTTGGCCGAAATTATTATGAACATGGACTGAAGTTGTCCCAATATTATGTCCCAAGCAGTGAAGTATTGATTGCAGTCGCCAATCATCACCAATGCATTCGCTGTTGTGCTTTCAGCCATTGTCTCTCTGGTCTCGATCGGATCAATGGAGAGGGCATCTGACAGCTTCCAGCCCCACGTCTTACGTCACTCGATCATCGCAACAAAGCAATGCACATTGTCTCGCAACATTGATTCCAAATATCAAATATATCTCCGCCAGACTATTCGAAGCTTCGAAATAAGCATTGACTAAGCCTTCAATAAGTAATAATGCTTGACCTCCTCCAGGCTGATCCACTTTGAATCTTTTCCCTCGACCACTTCATCAACACCCTACAAGAAACACAATCACTCTCAAAAATGGCATCCGGCATCACTCTCCACTTCCTCCAAGCCTCGCGCTGCATCCGCACCGCCTGGCAGCTCCATCTCCTCGGTCTCGACTACAACCTGAAATTATCCGACCGCGAGAACGGTCTGGCACCCGCCGCCTTCAAGCAGGCCGCCGGCGCCCTTGGGAAATTCCCGACATTAGAAGACAACGGCGAGGTCTTCTACGAGAGCGGCAACATCTGCGAGTATGCCTGACATATCTCGAAGAACCCAATCGTTCTCCTCCCCAGACTAACCAATTTCTTGCTTCTCCTTCTCCCGAAAATCAGATATCTCTGCGACAAATACGATACCGCCCATCGTCTCCTCCCGGCACCCGGCGACCCACACCGCTACAAAGTCCTCCAATGGGTCCACGCCTCCGAAGCGACCTTCGCCCTCCACGGCATCTCGGTGCTGTACATCCGATTGCACCAGAAGACCGGCGACGTCGAGGCCACGGAAAAGGGCGCGAGCGTGAACATCGGGAAAGATCTCGATTATCTCGAGGACGTGTTGGCAAAGAGTTCCGGGAAATTCATCTTTGGCGATGAGGTTACTGCGGCGGATGTCATGATGCATTTCTCGGCGGTGTTTATCCTTCAGAGACAGCTTGTGCCGAAGGGCAGGGAGGGCGATTGGCCGGGGGTGAGGAGGTGGATCCAGGATTGTGAGGCGACGGAGTCGTATAAGGAGGCGGTGAAGAAGACGGGCCATAAGATTTAGAGTGTCCTTTTTATTATTATTTCCGTCACGAGTTGGGACCTGTGGAAGCAGCTTCTTCCTAGAGCCAGTCTAGATCTGATATTGTCCACTGGAAATTGATACATCGTGTTGTATGTCATTGCGGCGCAGATGCACGTCGAATGTCCCTGCTCCGAAACCGTGTCTTCTGGAAAAGGCCGCCAAACACCACCTCGTCGGTATCAAAGACGACCGCCAGACAAACGCTCGGGAGTTTTCCCACCCCACCGAGATCTCCACCTCGACTCCGTCCACTTCGAGTACATGACAAAGACCGCCGCCGTCAACACGATGATAACCAGCGTAACCACAACGGGCACCCACACCGACAAAAGCGACCCATTAATCTCCGCAACATTCATCCCGAAAATGCCCGTGACGAACGCCAACGGGACATACACGAACGCAAGGGTCGACAATCTCTGCCCCCGAATGCCATGCGCGATGCTCAATTCCGTCCCGACGACGCCCGTCGAACTGACCAAGATATTAAATGAATCCATGAGGAATCTCTCCAGCAGATTTGCACGACGTAGGATGTCCTGCAAGGTTTCCCGCGGGTACAGCGACTGGGCCGAGCGCGTCGGCGTCCCATTCGGGTCCCCGATATCGCGCAGGAGTCTGTCGACCGACATCGGCATGTATCGGCTGGTCTTCTCGACTTCGTCCTGGAGATATGTGAGAGCATGGCGGGCATCGTGGAGGGTATCGTTGACGGCGGTGCTGGGCCG